>NW_006283137.1:144734-148985 GCF_000327345.1 Myotis davidii
CTAAGGGCCCCCAGACTGCTAAAGGGCACAGGCTGGGCTGAGGGACAACCCCCTCCCCAAGTGCATGAATGTTGTGCACCGGGCCTCTAGTCCTATATAATAAAAACATAGTATGGAAATTGTTCCCTTGACTAGGAGTTCTTCTGGGAGTTCAACCAGGGGGTGGGGCCAGCTGGGGGAAGGGAGAGAGGCCCTGGCCGGAGGCTGAGGGCACGGGAGGGAGTTGCGTAAGCGGCGAAGGGGCCTCCGGCCTGGGCTCCGGGTAAACACTCGCCGTCCTAAGAGGCCTGCGCTGCGCTGAGAGGGAAACGGGGGAGGATGCTCTGTGCGCAGGACGTGTTTTTATTAGACCCGAGCCTTCCCTTCCTCCTTAGGGGGAATGTCTGCGCCCTGCGCCCTTTGCGTTGTCTCAGGTTTTCATCGGTGCCGCGCTGTGGTCCCGTCCGGTGCAGATTCTAGGGAAGGGGTGGGCTTGCTCCCTATGGGCCGGCGGCTGGAGGTTTTGAGCAGAAAGAGTCTGATTTAGGGGAACTTTGAGGTGCTGGCGCCAGGGCCTTGCCTGCTGGGACTCTCTCGGAAACCTACCGCCCCCCCCCAAGGCTTTTGGGGTTCACAGCATTGCAGCCAGGGGCGTGGGCGTGGCCTCTCCACTTGCTGGAACCGGCTCTTCACAGAGACCAGTCCGTTCCCGGGACAGCGAGGTCAGGTGACTCCCACAGCCCGGCCTCCAGCTACCGAGAAATCTGTTTTAAAGTTTCAAGAAATGTCCTCTCCTCCAAGCTGTTGAGGCGATGTTGTCATCTCGCTGGATGTGTGTACACTATACGAAAACCACTTGATTAATCATTGTTTAACATTGGGATGGATTGCTAAAGGATGTTGGGCAATCTGCACGAATTCTTCTCAAAAACACAGCCTTCTTGGGGTGTCCTTTTTTTGGGGGGGGGCGGTCGGGGGCCATGCGTCAGTGGGGATTGTCTGAAATGGCAAAGCCCTTTTTGTAAATAGTGTCAGGAGGTGCAGTGGCCCCATGGCTCTTGGTGATTAAACCAAGAGAGAGAGTTGTTGTTTTTCTGGGTCAACAGTGACACCAGAAGCTCGGTTAAATCACAAGCAGAGACACACCTGCCAGACATTTGGGTGTTGTCATCCTTGGAAAGAACGCCTGTGCCGGGACCGGTGTCTTACCACGCTCTAGGTTTCTGACTCCTTGCCCTTTTCAGTTTGCAGGGGTTTTTTTCCGATTCTTTGTGGCCTTGGTGTTTGGGGTTTGGGGTTTGCGTGGCCACACACCCGTGACTGCTGGCTTTCGTTTCTTTTTCTTTGTTCAGTTGCACCTCCCAATTCCTCATTCCCCGAATGGTGTGGTTTCTTGTAACTCTGATCATTGATTCATTGATAATAGTTCTGTGTAGTCATGGGCTGAAATCGTTTTAGACTTGAGCTTGCCAGTCTGACCCAGCTGTCGGAGTGCCTGCCGGGTCCTGGCGGCTAGCGAGACGGTGGACAGGGGTTCCGTTCCTTCCCGGCAGTGGTTCCCTTTCAGTTATAGACACAGTCCTAGTGACAGAACTCTGCCTAAGGCTTCTGATAATTAGTGACCCAGAAGCACTGCTGTTCTCTCTGACTCACGCTGGGTTCGTTCATCCAGCGTGCATGTGGAGAGCACTGCTCTGCTGGGCCGGGAAGATGAGAAACCAAGATAAGACATAAGATGCCCAGATCCATGAGCAACAATAATAGCAAAGTTAAGGTAGAAAAAGTCCGGTCCGTCAGAGGCACACCGGGAAGTCACAGAAGGCTTCCTGGTGGTGGTGCCCTCAGAGCCATGTGCTGGGAGAAGAGGAGTAGGCTAGTGAAGGATAGCGAGTGATCATAGCAGCAGGGGATCGCAGTGCGGAGGTCCCACCGACTCTCAAACCATTTCCAGGAGCTGACGGCAGTTATCGGAAAGGGATGGTGGGCACTGGGAGTCAGTCCATCCTCTGGGCCAAGATCCCGGGAAGCAAGCTCTGAGATTCTGTGTCGTGTCTTGTGCTAGTGGTCCAGGCCTAAGGGGTGGGTTCATATGACGTCGGGACTGGGTATCGAGGGGAGAGCCCTGAGGAGGTGGGTCCTGTTTCTGACTTGGGTGACTGACTGTGGACGGCGGCATGGTTCCCCACAACAGGGAGAAAGGAAGGACCAGGTTTGGGGGAGGATGAGAGGGTAAGTTTGGGGCTTGTTAACCAGTATCCAGGCGCGTCCACATGGAGGGGTCCCGTGGGCAGTTGCCTGGCAGGTCTGGAGCTCAGGAAGGGGAGACCAAACCCTCAGATAGCTTTTTGGAGTCATCACACGACACAGGGTTGGCCTGTTATCTGGAGCGAGTCCTAGTGGGAAGGGCCAAGAGGGCGTCGGTTCGTCTCCGGGAGCTCACCTGCCATGCCAGCAGAGGTTTTCCTGTGGCTCCTTTAAAAACACTGCTGGAGCACACTGCTTTCAGCGACATGTGCAGAAAAGGCTTTGTTTTCGAAACTCACGTCCTGTGTTCTCTGTTCCAGGTGTGTGTGTGTTGGGGGGCCGAGGGGGCTAACTTCTCTGAGGAGAAGAGGGAGACGTAACCAGTAGCCTCCTCTTTCCGTTAGAGTTTCTTACGTGGTGACGTCAGATCAGCAAACTCTTGGTCAACCTGGTAGCAGTTTCTGCCCTGAGGGACCATCAGATTTCCAGAAATGACTGTTTCTTTGCACTTTGATGCTGGGACCCAGCCCTCCTTACTCATGAGGGCTAAGTGGGGTCCCTCCTGGTCTATTTATAGCAGTAGGATGAGTGGGAGGGGAAGGTTTCCAATTAAAGCATGAGTTCCCCCAAGTCATTCAACTTTGACCTTGCATGGGTTTGCAACAGACAGACTTCCACGCTGTAGCTAAGTTAACGTTCCCAGGCGTCCCCCCGAGCACGGTGCCGCTGGAGGACTAGGCGGGTCGGTCTGCGTCTGGATGGACAGACCCAGCGGGATTGGGGTGCGCTGATAGATAACCCCCTTGTGAACACTGGCTCTGACGGACGCCAGCAAGCCGCTCTCCAGGCTGCTGGGCAGTCAGGCTGGCCGAAGTGTCTGGTTCCTAGAGCTCAGGGTGGCTCTTGTCCACACTCCCTAGGCCTCCTGCGTGGGGCCAGCCCTGTGACGTGGGCTGTAGTCTGGCTTCTGGCCCCGTGATGCAACCGACTTGGTTTCTGGCAAGTCAGGAGAAGGGCCATCTGCCCGTGCGTGGCCAGATGCCCGCTTCCTGTGGGGGCTCCGCGGGCCGGGCCTGGCGTCACCTGCGGGAATCGGATCCATCACTTCCGGGCAGGCCCGGTCTTGCGTTAGTCAGGGCTGCCCGGCCCGGGCGCAGGAAGTCCGGTACCTGCAGGTAGTTTCTCGAGCCTTTCTCAGGAAGTGTTATGACTGTTGCTCTTTTCTCATTACTTCACTTTTTTTTTTACATTTCACTGTATGGCTGGGGGGCGGGGAGAGCTTTTCTTAAAATCGTAGTTTCTGAAAACATGGCATCTAGTGAGCTCAGTTTCTTTTAAAAACTTCCTTCTTTTCTGGTTCATTTGCACGGATGTGGGGGGGGACCCAAGCCACAGAGCTTGCCCCACAAGTCTTAGCGTTCCCACAGTTCGCGGAGCTTCAGACCACGGCGCGGAGCCCGCAGTGGGGACACTTGGCCAGTGCGGGGGCGCGGACTCCTGGCCGTCCTGCGGTCAGTGTCCGAGCCCAGCCTCGGACCTCGCCGTGTGCTGGTCCCGAGCCCACGTGCCCTGCTTTGGAGGAACCTGGGCGGTTGCTCACTGCGCCTGCTGTCTGCGCCGAGTGGGAGGGAGCTCCGGGGACTCAGGCTGTTGTCACACAGCCCGAAAGGGAAATGCAGGGTGTGCCTGTGATCCCAGGGCCAGTCAGCATCGGTCTGTGAACTGGAGGACTCCTGTCCTGTCAGGAAAGTGAGGGGAACTGCCTTCCGTTCCCTGTCCACAGCATCTCAGCTGCTTCCTGCTGGCTCGTGTCCCATGCCATGCACGGGGAGGGGGGCAGGCTGCATTGTCCTGTGTGGCCAGGTGGGCTTCCGCTGCCCTCGCTCAGTGGCGGAAAGCCTGACACCATGTGGCCGAGCCTTCCCCGAGAGCCAGGCGCCCTGGGGGTGCCGGAGCCTGCCCTTTGGAGAGGGTGCCAGTCCCTTCGCACCTTGGCGAGTGGGGGCTGGGGGTTGGTTTGCATTGTCT
>NW_006283137.1:149038-152101 GCF_000327345.1 Myotis davidii
TCTAAACGCCCCTGATGCGCCCGCGCACGGAGTGGGCACGTCTCCTGTAACCAGGAAGGGAGCGAGGTGCTGAGAAAGGGAAACTCAGGGGAGCCCAGGCCTGGTTGCGGGAATCGTGTGTGTGTGTGTGTGTGTGTGTGTTGGGGCAGGGGGGAGGTCAAACACTTGGTTTCTACACGTGAGTGTGACGGGGCTGTGCGGCCAGCTTCCTGCCCCCTTGGGTCCCTGGGGTGAGGTTTCTGACCTGGGTGAGGGGAAGGCAGCGCAGGTGCTCGGCCCCTGGGGCACAGGGAGACTGCAGGAGGCTGCTGTGCAGGGGAGACCTTCTGAGAAAATTCCCCGGGGCTCCCTGGTGGAGAGCGGGAACTAACGGCCAAGGCATCTGGTTGAGCTGGAAGGAAACGGATGGGTCACTGAGCGGGCTCTGGGGGAGCCAGCCGTGGGCGCTCAGATGGGGGCTGCTTGTGCCCCCACCTCCCGAGGCAGCGGGGCGTGGCCGTCCCAGCCTGCGCTGCCCCTGCGCTGCCCCCGAGGACACTGAGCCCCTCCCCGGCACCTTCCTCGCGGGCGATGACTTGCACTGAGGCTGGGCCTCCTCCGCAGCGAACCCCGAAAGCCAGTGGCTTTTGCTGCTCCTCTCAGACTCAGACAAGCCCGCCGGTGCACAGATTCCGCAGGAAGCCACGGGGAGGCCTCTGCGGATCCCGGCAGAGGCCCTGGCGGGCGGTTCCCAGCCAGAGCTGCCCTGCAGGGACCCCATGGTGGCGGCCGTTGCCGAGCCTGCCAGAGGCCTCTCCCAGCAGGACACCGGGGGCCGTGGGCTCACACCCACGTGGAGCCCTGGGCTTTCCTGGCGACGGTGGCTTCGGCCAGCTCTGGTCACACATCCCGTCCGTGCCAGGTTTGAAAGCTATTGGCCGGCAGGTGCCAGGGTGTGGACAGCCCAGAGCTCGGGCGTCCCTTGAAGCCCGAACAGACTATGTTTTGATCTTATTTAATTTATTTTAGCATTTTTTTCTTGTGTTGTTCTCCCATCATTCCAGGTATGTAAGCCTGGGAGGCCCAGGTTTGTGAGAGGCAGGGGCTGTGCCGGCTCTGCCCTGTGCCCTCCAGGGTGCGCGTCGGTGCTCACGTGGTGACTTGGCTGGAGGCCCAGGTTGGCGCTCTCCCTCTCCCAGGGCCTGTGCCAAGGAGGTGGTTCCTCACCTTCCTTTCTGGGAGCCGGGGAGCCGCCTGGCCGCAGGCAGGATGCGTGGCCTGGGCCAGGTGACGGTCTTTCTGTTTTGTTCTGTTTTGTTCTGTTTTGTTTGTTTGTTTCTCCTCACCTGAGAGTATTTTTCCTTTGATATTTAGAGAGCGTGGAAGGGATGGGGGGAGAGAGAGCGAGACAGAGGTTGAGCCTGCAATCGAGGTACCTGCCCTTGACCAGAATCGAACCCGGGACCCTCGGTCCGACACTCTATCCACTGAGCCAAACCAGCCAGGGCCGGGGTCTTTTTTTATGGTTTATGGTCCGAGCCTGACAAGTGCCGTGGGACGGGGAGGGAGGTTGACCCTGGTCAGATAGACTGTTTAATAGGGAACCTTAGACTTCAGGCCGTTAGGCTTCGGATGGGCGGCTCTCCCTCAGAGGAGCGCTGCTCCCCCAGAAGGTGGCCTGCGCCCCGCAGGAGTTCGGCCCGCAGTTTGGGGAACTGAGGCCACAGTCCCTTGTTAGCTTCTCGGCCTTCATGTGCAAGCTGCTGGGAGCCTGGGAGCTAGAGAAACCCAGCAGGCTGATGCCCGCCTGTGCGCACGTGGGGTCACCAGCCCTGAGGCCGGCCGCGGGGGACGGACAGCTGCCCCCAGGCCTCCCGCCCCCAGGCTGCAGTGTCTTCCCGGCTGACTAAGGTTTTCTTGGCGCTGAGGAGGCTGGGCAGACGGGGCTTTCTGGGAAGCACAGCTGTGGGCCACCTGGCGCCGTGGGGCCGTGCACCAGCCCTGGGAAGATGGGAAGATCGGCGGTGTCATGAGGCAAGCCGTGAGGTCACCTTCCTGGAATCCGTGGTCCTTCCCCCAGTCCCTCTGGGGCCGGGGCTCCAAGGTCACAGGCTGAGGAGGACTTTCCTGAGGAGGATTTGCGGAATTCCCGCAGGGTTTGTGCACGTGCCCCTCCCTGCCCACAGGTGTTCCAGGCCCAGGGCAGCGTCCTGCCGTCACCGCCTCGGGGGACTGTGGGTCAGGGGGCAGCTCCCTGTGGTCGGCCCAGGGCAGCCCCGAGGCGACACGGCCCGAAGGAGACCAGTGCAGCAGGGAGGGCAGTGCTGTCACCCGGCGCCTCTTGAGATGACCTCACCTGCCTCTTCCTGCTCCAGCTGTCCTCTCCCTGCCCGAGTGCTGGAGAGAAGACTTTTCTACCCTCGAGGATATTTTATTCCACTTGCTGTTAAGCGTATGCGAGACCTGTGCTTTGCTGTCCCTTCCCTAAGTGAAAGCCCGCCGTCTCCTGGGCCCTGCCGCGGGCGGGCTCGTGCAGCGAAGCCCTGGCACTCGCAGGCCGCGGGGGTAGCCAGCAGTGGCTTCCGGGAGCTGCTGGGAGCGCTAAGTCTGGAGGCGCGTGGGATCCACGCGAAGGTGGGGTTGTCCACAGGCGTCGGCACTTGTCAAGCCACTCAGCTCGGAGGGGCCGAAGGGAAAACCTATGTGGGGAGTGTGAGTGGGCCACTTAAAATGGCCTAGAAAATCCAAAATTGGCAATAAAATAAAGACCCCTCTCTCCCTCTCCCCAGTAGCGGGGAGCGACGTTGAGGATGCGTCTGCGAAGCTTGACCCTCTGTGTCTCTCACCAGGTCCCCATGGCTGCTGTTGGCTCCTTTGCTGTCCCCAACTGCCCCCCAGGTCACCTCCCCGCCCTGCTGCCTGTGCCCGGAGGGCGTGCACCGGTTCCAGTGGATCCGAAACCTGGTCCCGGAGTTCGGCATCTGCAGCTCCCACGTCAGGGTGCTCTCCGCCCCCACTGAGTTTTTTGAGCTCATGAAGGTGAGTTGCAGAGCACCGTGGGCAGGGGGAGCGCGGTGGGCGGGG
>NW_006283137.1:152169-153197 GCF_000327345.1 Myotis davidii
CATGTGGGTAGGGGCTTCTGGTGTGAGGTTGGGCACATCCTGGGTGGGGGCACCTGGAAGCTTTTAGTGGCTGCTCAGCTCACTCCTGTGGGCTCTGCTGTTCCAGCTTCACAGATGGGTGAGTCAGCCGTGGTCAGAGCTCCCCTGTGGCTAAGGTGGAGCAGCCCAGGCGGGGCAGTGAGGGCAGGTCCTGGCTCCGGGCCTGTGGGCAGCCTGCTCCTCTGTCCTGTGCTGAGGGGGTAGTCCACCGGAGGGGAGGCATGAGGGCATGTGCCCTGCACGCGGCCCTGCTAGCAACGGCCGGAAAGGAACGAGCCTGATTCTAGCCGGGCACCGGGACCTCTGCCCTGGAGACACCTCCCACAAGCCCGTCATCGGTGGGCGTCGTGTGCGGGGTGCAGACCCAGTGGCAGAGGCGTGGCAGCGGCCTGGGACCTCGGGCTCTGGTTGTGGCCCCTGCAGCCCTGGGCCTTTTCGGGTACAGTCTGTGCCTGAGGAGCTGCTGAACTTTGCCCTTGGGGGTCCCTCAGGAGTTCATGCACCTCTAGTTCTCTGTGGTTGGACTGCTAATTGGCGTGAAGTCAACGCTTAATGACTTTTTATTGCCATGAACTCCTGAGTTCATACTAACCGTGGTGTGAGAACCCAGTGTGAGGAGTTCACAAGCCGGCAAGTGAATGCTGCGCGCTCTCTTCTTTAGCCCTGAGCGTCCTTCCTGGCCGGCTCCTTCCAGAACGAATTCTGTGTGTGTGCGTGTGGCTGCGTGTGTGTCCCCCATCCCCCCAGCCCCTCGCCTGTCCCACACGCCCACGTTGGTGTCAGTGCTGCTGAGGCTGTTTGCTCTGTGCTCCGCGTGGCTCTCTGCGTGGCTGGAAGAAGCAGGCTCTTCTCAGTGTCCTCATGGCCTCCAGGTGGCTGGCTGCGTCCCCATGTGGTGACCCCGGCCGGGAGGCGGCTGCACTGTGCACCTGCTCGGCGGGCAGGGCTGCAGAGACCAGGAGGAGCCTGGGGTCCCGCAGCCCGGAAAG
>NW_006283137.1:153261-158525 GCF_000327345.1 Myotis davidii
TGCGCTGTGCTCAGTGATGGGCGTCTCAGCCGTGCGTGAGGCCGCCGCAGGCGTGTGCACGCCCTCCCATGTCTAGTGCAGGTGCATCACGCGTTAACTTCACGTGGACTCACGCGGACTATTTCTAGGGCGGATTGTGGGTCCGTCTGCGTTGGGGTCAGGATAGTTCAGTGTGGGTGGTGTTTGCCTCCACGGTCGGGGACTGTATTTTCTTAGCGACATGGAAATGATGGTTGTGCGCTGAGACGTCCTTTGCTTTCAGGGGCAGATCCAAGCAGCCAAGAGGCGGGTCGTGATGGCGTCTCTCTACCTGGGGACAGGTCCTTTGGAACAGGAACTGGTAGGTTTAGGGGGAGCAGTCAGGTGGGAGCAGGGCGTGGCCTCCAGACCTCACGCTGCCAGCTCTCGCTCTCGTGGCCACAGATACTGGGCATGAGGGAGGATGGGGGAGGGCGGAGGAGGCCTGGTCCTGGCCTCTGACCTGGCTGGTCAGTGTCCCCCTCACCCTGCACAGGGTCCCCGCTGCTCTGTGTGCCAGGCTGCTCCCGAGGCGGCCTCTTGAGGAGGAGTCCGTGGTGCCAGCTCTGAGCGCAGACGGGTGTGCCCAGGACGGGGGCATGGCTGGCACGTGGGTCATTCCTAACACACAGTCTCCCCCGGGTCTGCCCTCTGCTTGGTAGGTGGACTGTCTGGAGAGCACGCTGGAAAAGTCACTCCAAGCGAAGTGTCCTTCCGACCTCAAGGTGTCCATTCTCCTGGACTTCATGCGGGGTTCCAGAGGTGGGTGCGCCTTCCCTCCTTCTGTGGCTGGGACTGCAGCCCCAGAAAAACAACTGAGGCAGAAAGAGTTGTGTGACCCCGGGCCCACTGCTTCGGGCAGGCTGCATCGGGGTTCGGGTGTGTCGCCAGCACCCACCTGCTGGCCCGTGTCCTGTGGCTTCCTTCTCCCTGTGGTGGCCTCTGATGGCCAGGCCCTTCTCGCCATGGCATCTTGTCCGTTGGAAGAGTCGGCGCCCTGGTGGCAGACCAGAGCTCCCAGTGGCTGCCCTAGGGCTCAGAGTGTGCGGCCCTGCCTCGCCCAGGCCTGGGCCCTCCGCTGGGGGTCTGGGGTGCGGGCTCGGGTGGGCACGGTCATCACGCAGAGCAGAAACGCCAAGAGGGAGGGTGGTGGCACCCCCAGGAAAGCTGAGGTGGGTGACCAGGAGGAGGCCAGTGGGTGCTGGTGGGGGAGACAGAAGGTCTCACCGACCACAGCAGCCCCGCCCTGAGCAGCGGGCGACCAGAACAGAGGTGCCCTGAGCTCCTCTGCCCAGAAACAGCACCAGCTGAGCGGGCAGCACAGGCACGTGGCCGGCGGCAGGCGCTGCTGGGCCGGCTGCCTTTCCCGGGGTGAACCCTGTCCTCCCTCCCCGCTCGCCCTGTGCTCAGGCAGGAAGAACTCCCGCACGATGCTGCTCCCGCTCCTGCAGCGGTTTCCGGGGCAGGTCCGCGTCTCCCTCTTCCACACCCCGAACCTCCGCGGGCTGCTCCGCCTCCTGATGCCCGAGCGCTTCAACGAGACCATCGGCCTGCAGCACATCAAGGTGTACCTCTTTGACGACAACGTCATCCTGAGTGGGTGCGTGGCTCCCTCCGCCCCGTCTCCCAGCAAGTCTCCCCTCCCGGGCCCGCTGGCACGTGCAGTCCACTCGCCTCTCTCCCGTCTGCCTCGGCACCGCGTCCGCCCTGGAAGCTGGACGCCCACAGGTTACCCGGTAGCCGGGTTGCCAGGATAGGGAAGCAGCTAGGCGCCCACTGGCAGCTGAGTGGATGGAGAGGTGGTGTATCCGCACAGTGGGATGTTGTTCAGCAAGAAAAGGACGCAGCCTTGCCGTTCGTGAGCACGTGGGTGGGCCCATAGGGTATTCTGCGAGGTGAAGCAAGTCAGACAGAGAAAGACATGCCCTCATATGTGGAATCTAAAGAACAGCAAAGTCACTGAAAACAAAACAACGACCCACGGACACAGAACAAGCGGATGGTTGCCAAAGGCGAGGGCGTGGAAGGCTGGGCACAAAAGAAAAATGAGTCAGTAAATGAGAGTCTATCAAACTCTCTTCATTCTAAAAATACAAGGCAGGCCCTGTTTATTGAGCACCTACTGTGTGTCAGCCACTACGCGAGGCCCTGTGTGTCTCTCCTTTAAATTCTCACAAGGACCTGGGCCGTGGGTTCCTCACTTTACACACGAGAAACCAGAGATCAGAGAGGACGGGCAGAGCCGGGAGGGGACCCAGGACCTGAGTCTAAAGCAGGGGCACCGTCACTGCACTGGAAACCCGCCTGGCGTGGGCATTTGCTCTCCCAGGTGACGTAGCTCTGAGGAGGGCTGTGCCGGCCACTCTGGCCTCTCTCTTGGGCGTGGTCACGCTCAGGAGCCAACTGCTCACTGGCTGCTGCCGCTGCTGGGCCCTGATCTGATTGTCACCCTGCTCCTGCTGGGTGTCCCCAGGCCTGTCACTGGACCCGCTGCCGCGCATTGGGCCTGGTCCTCACCTGCTTTTCCTCCCGCAGCGCCAACCTGAGTGACTCCTACTTCACCAACCGCCAGGACCGCTACGTGTTCTTGCAGGACTGTCCCGACATCGCGGACTTCTTCACGGAGCTGGTGGACGCCGTGGGCGATGTGTCCCTGCAGCTGCAGGGCGACGACACCGTGCAGGTGGTGGAGGGCATGGTGCATCCTTACAAAGGTGGGCGCGGCCATGCTGCCCCCCTGAGCCGGGGACGTGAGGGCCGAGGAGAGCAGCTTCTGTGGCCTTGCCTAGGGCCTGGGACCCCGGGTGGCAGGGCCTGGATCTGCTTTTGTCACTGGAGCCAGACAGAGAGACCCACTGGCCATCAGCCATGCCCTGTGGGCGAGGGAGCGGCTGGGACGGGGGCGTGGGGACGGGAGCTCGGGCCTGGCCTGGCCAGCGAGCCAGAGCCTGCCCTGTGCTGCCAGGAGGGCAGGTGCTGGAGCTCACCCTCCTCGGCCGCTCCCTCCCTCCCTCGCCAGAGGCTCTGCACTTGGCCCACTGTGGTCTGTGCCGCCGGCCTGGCAGCTGGCTCTCTCTCGGGGCCTCTGCGTTCCTGTGGTTCCGTGGCCCTGCCTTCCTGGGGGCCTCTAAGGTCTGCTGCTGAGTTTACGGGTGTCAGTGCGCAGGGCAGGGGTTAAACCCAGACCCGCCAGACCTGGCGGGGTGCTCCTTGGGTCCCCCCGATGGAACTGTCTGAGCAGGTGCCCAGTGGAGGCCTGTCCGTCCCCGGGGTGGGCTCTGTGTCGCCCTGCCTGCCACCAGCCGGGACGCTCCATTGTGACCGTTAGCTTTTCATCTTGTCCATACAAAACGCATGGGAATCCTCTTCCCTCGTGATGGAAGTTAGTACCTGCATGTTTGCCTGTTGTGCCTTTGGCTCCCACAACCTAAACTGTTCACTCTCTGGCCCCACGGAAAACATGGCCGACCCTGGTCTAACCGAACAGGCCGGCACGAGCTTGCGGAGAACAGGCAGGGAGGGTGAGAATGAGATGCCGGGGGAGGGCTGGCCCGGCGAGAGCCGCCCTTTAACCCCCTTCCCCGTGTCCCTCAGGTGACCGGGCTGCGTACTGCGAGGCCGCCCACGCACGGGTCATGGGCGTCATCAACGCGGCCCGGCCCCGCCAGCAGATGCTGCACGCGCAGACCTTCCACAGCGACTGCCTCGGGCCCCGGGAGGACGCTGCGGCCGCTGGTGACCGCAGGCCCGCGCCAGACACGTGGATCTACCCGCTGGTCCAGATGAAGCCCTTCGAGATCCGGATCGACGAGGCGGTCACCGCGGCCCTGCTGACCGAGGCCGAGTGCGGGGCCCGGGTCTACCTCACCACTGGCTACTTCAACCTGACCCAGGCCTACATGGACCTGGTCCTGGGCACGCGGGCCGAGTACCAGATCCTGCTGGCCTCCCCGGAGGTGAACGGCTTCTTCGGGGCCAAGGGGGTGGCGGGCGCCATCCCGGCCGCCTACGTGCACATCGAGCGGCAGTTCTACCAGGAGGTGTGCAGCCTGGGGCAGCAGGAGCGGGTGCAGCTGCAGGAGTACTGGCGGCGGGACTGGACCTTCCACGCCAAAGGTACAGGCCAGCCCGCAGCCTTGCTGCCCTTTGCCTGCATGGCGCTCACGCAGCTTCTCCTGTGCGCCAGTCATCATGGGTGTCGTGAGGCCTCCCCGGGCAGTGGCAGGGCGGGAGAGCCCCCCGATCCCGGCATTCCCGCAGCGGTGCGTCCCCCTCGGAGCTCAGGGTGGCAGGGGTCATGTATTTGGTCCTCAGCAGCCCGTTCTTAGTCTTCCCCTCACCGTTGCACTTTGGGGAAATTGAGGCCATGCCCTCATGGCGCCCACATGGACGGCGCTGCGTGACAGTGGGTCCCAGCCTGCGTTGTCTGAGTCAGGACCCTGGGGCAGCCCTCGCCTCCCTGGAGCGGCCGTGTGCACAGTTTTGGGGCGTGACCTGAGACCAGACGTGTGGGCAGATGGAGCTGTGCTGAGCAGCGGGTCATCCATCCTTGGGGGAAACCGACCACCCAGTGGGTAGTCCTGCCTCCAGAGGGAGGGGGTGGGGCGCCGGGAGGTGGTGCTCCCTCCCTCCTCGGTGCTCAGAGGCCTGTCTTGCTTCTGGGCTGTTCTGGAGGCTTCGGAAAAGCCTCGGCCTCCTCTCGGGTGGGTCCTCGTCTGCTTGTCTGAAGCGGGAGGTCCTCTGGGCGCCTGGGGTTGCACTGGGCTGCACTGCGGGGAGCCAGGCCGCCGGCCCGGCCCCGCCCCGCCCTCTGGGGACACCTGCTGCCTCCGGGGTGGTTCCGCTTCCCACGTGGAGCCCCACGGGCCTGCTCGGCAGGTGGCGTCGCCTGGTGGGCAGGAGTGGCCCATTGTTCCCATCCCAGCACGTGTCACCGGCTAAGCCGGCCGGAGGTCAGGTGGGTCAACAGGCGGGCCAGCCGTGGAGGGTGTTGGCCGCACCTCAGCTCTGGCTCTGTTACTTCCGAGAGTAGCTGTGCCCGGGGAGGGATCACAACAGAGCTGGGCAGCGGGAGGGGGTGTGTGTGCCTGGAGCTGCCCGGAGGCTGCCTGGGCAGGGGCTCCCTCGGCCTCGGGTTCCAGCTGGGCCTGGCCCGTCGTCCCGAGGCCGTGGCTCCTTCCCTGAAGCTGCGCTGTGCAGTGACTCCCCAGTTACCGTTGAGACAGAAACACCCAACTGGCTTTTCC
>NW_006283137.1:158551-160967 GCF_000327345.1 Myotis davidii
ACGGGTGGGGCCTGCAGTCCGGGAGGCTGGATTGTGGAGAAGGCCAGGAATCCCGGGCGTGTGCCTGCATGTGCGGGCGGGGGGAGGGGGAGGGTGCGTGGAGCAGGGGCTCACCCTTAAGCCAAGAGCCAGAGGTCAGAGGTCACTCAGTGCTTAGTGGGAGGCCAGGGTCCTTCCTGCTTTGCAGCTCTGATTGGTAGTGGGGAGGGGTCTTAAGCCAGCCCCCTTTTCTGGCTCCTCTTTTGATGGTCACTTCCCCCAAAGCAGCCTGTGTTTGGAGGAGCCGGGAGCCAGGGGGTGGTGTGGGTTAGAGGCTGTGGGGTGGACCATTGAGTGACTGGACCCTCTGCCAGGCCCGTGCTGGGTGCAGGGATGTGTCTGTGTTTGGACCCTGACCATTCCTGCCCGCGGCTGAGACCCGAGACCACCATCCCCTTCCCCAGGGTCCGGGGGCAGCCCAGGCCCCTCTCGCTCCTCCTGCTCCCACGAGCCGGCTGTGTTTCTGGGTCCCAGCATCGCACACCCCGGCGTCGGAGGCCTGTGCTGACCCTGTTGGCCCTGTGAGCCTGGTGACGCCAGGAAGCCCCGCTTGGTGCCTGCCTGTGGGAAGCGGGCTGGCTGGGTGGGGACAAGCGACCTGTTGGGAAGTGACCACACGGCTGCGGGTGCCGGGAGCAGTCCCGCCGGTGACCCGCTGGCTGGGCGTCACTGCGGCGTTTCCGTGTTCCGAGGCTGCAGAGCAGCTGTGTGGCGCGGGGGCCGGGTACAGGCTGCCCCCCGCACGCGGGCTGATTGCTCAGCAGACGCGGGTGTCTGTCGCTTAGTGGGCGAGCTGCCAGAGGAGCCTCCGCCCGGAGCCGCAGGGGAGACTCCAGTGCAGCGGGCTCACCTGCAGAGGACGCTGCTCAGTGCGTCGGCGGAGGCCCCCGTGGAGCCTCAGAGCCTGGTCCTCCGCCCGCGTTCCCCTCTGGCAGAGGAAAGGGGGCGGACCCGGTCCAGCGTCTGTAAAATGGGTGAGGCTGAGACGGGGGATCTGTGCTCCTGGGGGACACGCTGTGGGAGTCTCGGGTCCCCTAGCGAGGAGACGGGGGACCTGTGTGCCTGGGGGACACGCTGTGGGAGTCTCGGGTCCCCTGGCGAGGAGAGGGGTCCCGGTTACCTGTCATTTTCTTCACGTGGGTCATGAAGCCAGAGGTCTCACCTGCTTCTCAGCCTCTGGAGGGGCCGCTGGGCGGTTCCTCGTTAGGCCTCAGCCAGCCGTCAGCTCTTAGATTCCTGGTCTGTCGTTTCCTGGGGCCTGGCCTGGGCGTGGGCAGC
Organism: Myotis davidii; assembly: GCF_000327345.1. NCBI lineage: Eukaryota > Metazoa > Chordata > Mammalia > Chiroptera > Vespertilionidae > Myotis > Myotis davidii. The sequence continues at coordinate 159,869 of NW_006283137.1, forward strand.
GTTGCTGGTCGTGGGTTTAGTTTATGTCCGCCTTCGTGCTGTGCAGGGGTCAGCTGCCAGGCACTGCACGTTACCTGTGGCAGCTCACGGGTAAGATCTCTGATCACTGAGAGTTTGTACCCTTAGGTATTTACTTATTTATTTTTACCTCTGCATGGCCTGCCCCACACCGCACAGCCTCCCCATGGTCAGCAGCCAGCCCCGGGGCGGCCACGCTGTCACACTGATGACCCGACTGGCACAGCAGTGCCACGGAGTCTACAGCGTGCACTGGGGTTCCCTTGGCGGCGTGCTTTCTGTGGGTCTGTCTGTCGTGTCCCCCCCCCCACCTCCCGCGGGCCTGGCAGCCACTGCCTTCTGTGCGGTGCCCACAGCTTTGCTCTGTGCGCACGTCCGGTGGGGACCACACGGTCGCAGCCTCCTCCGGGGCAGTGGGTAAGGCCCGCGTCCTTGAAGCAGATTCGCTCTCACGGCTGGACGCGCTCCTTGTCTGGATGGGCAGCTTATCTGCGCACCTACTGAGCGCATCTCGGTTGCTTCTGGGGCCCCTGCACCCTGGCCCTGGTGGAGAGTGGGGCCCAGGGGGCCGGGCGCAGAATAGCTGGTTCCCCTCCTGACCAGGTGAGGCGGGGCCGTCTACCTGCCATCCACGTGCCAGCAGACTGGCCCCATGTGCACGTGAGGCATGCAGGCCTGTGCTCATGGAGCGGCAGTCTGGGGGGAGCAGCAGGCTGCCCAGCCCCAGCAGAGGCCCCATCCACGCCGGGACGCGGGCTCCGCGCGTGGGCATGTGTTTCAGGGAAAGGGTCAGCGTGAGTTTGAGACGTGGACGTTGACTCACCTGGGCGCAGCACTAGCCTTAGCAATGTGTGTGGCGGGTGGGGCAGGCCTCGGGTTGAGAGGTTTCTGGCTCAGGCTACAGAAACCTGTTAATGATGATGAGAATTGCCACTATTTTTACTGCTTCCCGATAGGCCGCTTGGCGCAGTGCCCGAAAGGGAACGCGCAGTGAGAGCTGGGCAGCTCCACCCTGTTTGCCTGGCACACCTGGGGCACGTCCCACCGGGGGGCAGGCAGGTGTGCTTGGGGCGGGGCCATG
>NW_006283137.1:161069-162378 GCF_000327345.1 Myotis davidii
GGGGAGCCAAGAAGGGGGTGTCAGTGCGTTGTCCTCGGCGTGGGCCTCACAGGAGGTCATTTACTCCCAGTGTCGGGGGAGCCGCCCTGTCAGACAGCTGTTGGCCCAGGGCTGCTGTGCCCGGCAGCATCCGGACACGGGGACTCCCTCCCGCCCTCCCGAGGCTTAGCTTTAACGAGGGCCGCGATAAGCGGGCGATCTCTTCAGATGTAACGTCAGGCTGTGGGGAGGGTTAGGGAGACAGCAGGGCAGGGGCTCCATCCAGGCTGACGGGTCGGTTAGACAAGGGGGCCACTGAGAGGTGACACTGAGGGCAGAGAAATGAGAAGCAGACAAAGGCAGGTGCCCTGGGGGCCAGCGCCGTGGGAGCTGGGGGTCCTCTGGTGCCCCTCCTAATGAGGCCGGGCCGGGCGGCGTGGAGAGGGGCTGCAGGCGAGAACCCAGCGGGAACTGGTGTCCCCTTTCTAAAGGGCTCCGTGTGCAGCGGTCCCCTGGTCGGGACTCCAGTCCAGCCGTCCTGTCCCCTGCTGCCTGCCCTGGTCCCTCTCTGAATGCCTGCACCAGCTGCAGAGCCCTCCCTAACCTGGGGTTCCTGGAATCGAGATGTGGGGCCAGAGGTCAGGCCGAGCGAGGGGGCGGGGCCTGACAACAGGTTTCTGGCTGCTGGGATGTGTTTCCTGGCAGTGAGGCTGCCTGTAGGCACCCGGTGCTCCCGACACGACACAGGGAGGAGACAGCTCAGCGGGCCCTCACCGTCCTCTGCGGCCCCCAGCTGGGCAGGGCGCGGCTCGCTCCAGGCTCCAGGGCGCTCACCACGGGGCTGCCCGTCGCACCGTTTATGGTCTCGATCAGCTTCTGTGGGAGAAAGTCGGCAGTGAAACTAGAACCTGGGGGTTTGGAGGTGGCCAGTGGAGTGGCAGCTGGGTGCCTCTGTGGTCCTGAGGGCTCACCTGAAGTGCAGCCGGGCCAGAGGACGAGGAGGGACGCGTGGTGTGCCGTGCGTGCCCGGGTGCCTGGGGGGGCACTGTAAGCGTGGCCTTGCCGTGCAGCACAGACACACAGTGCGCAGTGTCGCGTGATGATAGAGCTGTTTGGGGTGGCAGTTAGGAAAATCGGGTCTAAGAAAGCTTGTTTGGGGGGTTGCTAATGAGAACAGGTGGCAAAGCAGAGGTGCATGTGGGCGGCCCATCGGGGTGGGCCGCCTGCTGTGAGGGCCGAGCCCTAGGTTGCTTTGCAAGGAAGCCGTCTGTGTTCGTGCAGATTTTACAAATACAAGGGCCCTAGGACCAGGCCCTGTAGCCGTATGTCC
>NW_006283137.1:163545-166607 GCF_000327345.1 Myotis davidii
GCCGTAGCCGTGGTGTCACCTGAGGTGGCAGCCTCCCCCTCCCGCTCCCTTTCCCTCTCCTGTGCCTCTGAGTAGCCCGGGAGCTGGTGACAGGCAGCACTGAGCTCACCACTGGTTTAGGGGCTGCTCTTAGGACAGGGCTCTGAGCCTGCTGTCTGTGCGGAGGACAAGCTGGCATTTTCCTTGGGCCCCCAGGCCATCTGGAGCAGGGTCCAGGGCCAGCTTGGCCACCTTGTGGTCTCTTGACAAGGCAAGGCGGTGGTCTAGTGGGTGGGCTGTTGATGGAGCGATCCCACGGGCAGCAGGCGGCTTCGATGTGGCCCCTGCGTGCGCGTGCGTGTGCGTGTGCGCGTGCGTGTGGAGGGTCAAGCCCTTTACAGGAAGCACCGTCGTCATCTCTTACCCAAGATGTTCTTGGAAGTGCTCTTGCCCTGAGTGAGAATTAGGAAACGGCTGCTATTTTAGGAGCTCGGTGTGTGTTTCATGCTGCTCGCTCGTGACAGTCTTGCTCGGCCGGGGCCCTTTGAAAAGGTCATGTTGGCAGAGGAGGGGCCGAGGGGGGCAGGGGCGTAAGGAGGCAGCTGGGAGGAGGGGAGCCCTGCACCGCCAGGTTACCTCTAAGAACCCACCTGTCAGGTGTGGCAAGAGGGGCCCAGGGTGCAGTGCGGCAGGAGAACAAGGACGTCCCAGGGAGCCACGGACCTGAGGTGCCTGCACCTGCCGGCAGCTCCTGGGACCTGGCGGAGAGCAGGCCCAGGGGAGCCCGGGGGAGCAGGCCCAGGGCCCGGGGGCTGCCCTCTCAGGGAGCGGGGAGGCGGAGCCGCCGTGCTCACTGTGCACCTTTCCTCTTCCCGCAGGCCTCTGGCTGTACCTGGCCGGCAGCGGCCTGCCCTGCCTCACCTTGATTGGCTCTCCTAATTTTGGGTACAGGTCGGTGCACCGGGACCTGGAGGCCCAGATCGCCATCGTGACGGAGAGCCAGGCCCTGCAGCAGCAGCTGCACCAGGTGGGTCTGCAGGTGGGGTTTCCCCAGGGAGGGGGGTGCTGGTGCCTTGAGGGCACTGAGCAGTGAGGAAGCACCGGAGCCCTCGCCAGGCAGCGGAGGGGGTGCACCCAGCGGCCAGCTCTCCTCGGCTGCTTCCTGGAGGGAGAGATTGGTTCTCCCCAGCCTCTCCCAGGAACGCGGGCCCACTGGACGGTTGCGAGGGGAGGAGCCAGGCTTGCTCGGGTCCTGGCCTGTTTGGGAGGAGCTCAGGCAGCACCCCATCATTTCAGGAAAAGACCCTCCCAGAGAGTGGGGAGGGAGAGGCAAGAGGAGGGTACTCCAGGCGGAGGGGCCGGCAGGGAGCAGCATCCGCAAGGGGAGCCGGAGAGGCCGGAGACAGGAGGCTGTCCGCAGAGATGGGGGTGCGCTGCGGGGGGCGGGGGCGGTGCTCACGGGGCTGATGCCCCCGCTCACACATCTCTGTGCCCTGGGCCAGTCTTTGCACCGACGGTTTGGACTGTCTATTTCAGGTCGTTTCCCTGGGTGGTGGTCTGGCTTGGCTTGGTTGGGGATTGAGGGCCTGGAGGTGTGCCAGGCCGGAGCTGGGCTCCTTGTGGCAGGCGTGCAGGGTCTGGAGGTGGGCACAGCAGGACCAGGGAGCTGCCTGCCCCGTAGGAAGGGGCGGTGCTTGCACAGGGCCCTGCCCTCCCTGTGGCGGCAGGTGTTTCGGTGTCGGGGGGAGAGCAGAGTTCCTGGGAGAGCTAGTGCCTTCACCGTTTGTGCCGTCAGCGGGGACAGTGCAGGCAGACTTTCGGGAACTGAGCACCGGCCATGCGTCCGAGACCTGGCGGTACTCGCGCATTTGAGGCCTTCCCAGCGTCGCCTGATGTGGCGCAGATAGCACCGCGGTGGCCGCCCAGAGCTCGCTGGTCTCGGAAGCCTTTATTCTCGGTTTGGGAATTGCTGTTGCGAAACTGGGAGCCTTTGTTGAGGAGGAAGTGGCCCGGCCGCGTCCCTGGGATCTGCCCTGCAATCCGGGGACCGCGGTACCGGGAAGGCTCCGCGAAGGGCGAGAGGAAGTGGTAGCGGCCGTGGTCCGGGTGAGCCCCAGAATCTGCTCAGCTCAGCAGGTTTCTGCCGCAGGCCCAGCGGGGGCGGCTGGTGCCGCTTTCGGGGTGACTGGCCTGGACTTCTGCCTCCCTGTGCGGAGCCGGCCTCCATAGGAGCCTCAGGCTGGGAGGTCCAGCCCCAGACGGCGGAGTCGTGCGTGTGAGCTTGGCCTTGGGCCAGGACAAGGTCTCCGTGGTCCAAGCTGGTTGGGGGAGCATGACCCCCAGGCTTGGCCCTGGGTCCTGGGACTGGCTCTGCACCCCACTTCCTGAGGAAGGGGACGGAACCCACATCCTAGTTCTCGAGAAATGCTGGCGGTTGTGGTTGGAGCTGCTGTCCCAGGGGCATGGTTGGGATAGTTTCTGTTTCCAAACCTGACTCCCTGGGGCATGGCCTGTGGGGGTGGCAGCCCACCCCGCAGAGGTTCCTCCGTCCTCAGGCACACTGGCGTGCAGAAGCGTGTTTCTAGAGAATTCCGCCTGTGTCTGTGTCTTGGGACTGCGGCCGCCCCCGGGGAGGCCCGGGACTGCTCAGCCACGGGCCTCAGCACAGCCCAGAAAGTCCCTGAAACCCGCTGCCGGCCCGCGCCCAGGCTCATGGAGCTTCGTGGGAGGGAAGGCCCGGGTCACGCTGGGCACCGTGGGGGAGACATTGTGTCGGAGCCCGAAGTCCCTCCCTTCGCTGAGCACCGACAATAAAGCGGAAAGCTTCCTGGCTTTGTTCGGAGAACATGGTTTACCCATCGTGACCCCAGAACAGCCTTGGGACCCGTCAGCTGACTTCCTTCTCCTGCGTGGAGTCTGCGAGGAAGCCTGAGGCTTCTGCTCATTTATTGAGTTCTTGGCTGCGCATTCATTGAAGCAGAGGCTGAGCCGGTCTGTGGGGACCTCTCAGACCAGCCTCCCGAGACGGACGCTGCCTGTCCGTCAGGCCCTCAGTCAGCGCTGGGGCCCTCGCAGCAGCCGCC
>NW_006283137.1:166854-167502 GCF_000327345.1 Myotis davidii
CTTCATCGCCGTGGCTCGGGCAGCTGACAGCCAAGGGGCTGGGGGTCCAGAGAGGGGCCCCAGCCCCTGCGAAAGCGAACAGGAAACCCTCCCCCCTTCACTGACCGAACGCAGTTAGTGACTGACCGGGCTTAGAAAAGCGTTTAACTGGGTTTAAGTCTGAACAGGATAACTGTTCATGGGAAAAGTTGAGAAAAGCTAGAGACGCTGGCCCTTCCTCCGGGGGGTCGAGCCCAGGCTGCCCGTGTGCAGTGAGGGCTGCCCTGTGGTTCCACTGGCGCTACAAGCCTTTGCCAACGAGAGGAGAGAAATGTCTCTCCTTGAGAACATCCTCCTCAAAGGGCAGCACTCGGGGAGCGAGGGCAGAGGAGCTGTTTCTCTCCAGCCGGCTCCCCCTCATGCGGGTCTTCCGTTTAGAAACGTTGCTTCGCTTTTCTAAGGAAGCTGTGGGGGCGGGGGGGGCCGCCGCGGGACCCTGACCTGTGCTCTTCCTCAGGAGCAGGCGCAGCTGTACCTGCGGTCGGGCGTGGTATCCCCCGCCACCTTCCAGCAGCCGGGTCGGCAGGTGAAGCTGTGGGTGAAGATGGTGACCCCGCTGATCAAGAACTTCTTCTGAGGACACAGGTGATGCCCCCCCCCCACCCCCCC
>NW_006283137.1:167522-168899 GCF_000327345.1 Myotis davidii
GGTGGTCCCTCGGCCCCAGCCCGTCTCTGCTTGCTGCACATATGAGCGTGTCTCGGGGCATGGACGGGCACAGCGTGTGCGGCGCCCACTGCTGAGTGAGCCCGTCCCCTCTGTCGGGTGCCTCTCCGAGTCCAGGGCTGGCCGCACGTGGGTTAGAGGCAGGAGTGGGAGGATGCCCTCCGCTCGGGAGGTCCGGCTCGCCGCCCTGCAGCCGTGGCTCACCGGGCGAGACCGCCAGGCAAGATCATGGGAGCCAGACCTCGGGGCTGCGGCCCGTCTCCCTGGCACTGCTGCGCCGTGTGCCTGCAGAGGCGGCGTTCTCCGCAGCAGCTGTGACGGGCCCGCAGCGGGGGACTTGTCCAGGCGCCAGGGGGCTGGGCAGAGGGCGGCTGCCACTAGAGGGAGGGACCGTCCTCTGCTCTGACCCCAGCTGGCCCACCGGTCCTGGCCACACCGGGTTGGGGTGGGAACTTTGGGCCTTTGGCTTTTGGGGGAGGGAGAGTGAGGGGAGTCTGAGATGAGTGAGGGCTGCCGCCGGCGTTTTTAGCCTGGAGCTGTGTTTACAGCGAGGCTTCCCCTGGGTGCCCCTAGAATATAAAACCCCACCCCCCACCCCCGACCGTTAGACCATGTGGTGCCTGGTTAAAACGTCCGCAGGAACTCCTCGGTGTCATCAGATGCCAGAGGTGTTTGCAGTCCCAGTCGCCTTGTCAGTATTTTTATCTCAGTTCAGTCTTTTGCTGCCTCTGACTGAGGTCCGCGCCCTGTGACTGGGGACGTGGCCTCTGTGGGTTCCTTAATGTTTTACCTGAAACTTTTTCCTGGGCTCACTCGCAGCGTTTCCGTGTCCCCTCTCCACGTCCTGGGCATTTATAAAAGCCCTGCCCCCCGCCCCGCATCTTCGGGCACAGACTGCAGACCGGGGGCCGGGACGGAACCCTGCACGTAGCCTGGCCGGTGTCATGGCTCCCTCCCAGGGACCGGCGGCTCTGGTGGCTCTGATGTCCCCTCCGCAGGCCCCGGCGGCTCCAGTGCTGGGCGGCTGGTGGTAGACCAAGGGCATCTGCGTGCCCAGAGCCCGGCCGCCTGAGGGCTGAGGCTGGGAGGCGGCCACTGCACCTCAGTCAGCTGTTTGCTTCCAACCAGTTATTCACTTGTCCTGAGGGACCATTAGGCCAGAGAAGCCGAAAGAATGTGCTGCTTGGAGAGAGGCTTTCGGTAAACAGCGCTCACATTCCTGCAGGTTCTGTGGGACCAGAGCAATCACGGGCTCCCACGGCCACCGCGCCTGTCCTCCCCGCGGCCTGTCCTCCCCGCGGCCTGTCCTCCCCACGCCTGTCCTCCACATGGCCTGTCCTCCCCGCGCCTGTCCTCCCC
>NW_006283137.1:169738-171957 GCF_000327345.1 Myotis davidii
CCTGCCCTCCCCATGGCCTGTCCTGCCCGCGGCCTGTCCTCCCCGCGCCTCTCCGCTAATCACCTTCAGGGTGGCCCCGGCTGCCCCCCGACCTCAGCCCTGGCCCCCTGGATCCCCGGCTCCCCTCAGCCAGGTGCAGGGCCAAGTGCTGAGACGCAGGCAGGTTTACCGTCCTGCTCTCCTGTCACCGGCGGTCCCAGGGGGAATCTTGGAGAGAACGCAGGCAGCCCCCAGGGTGCAGTGGGAATGAGCACTGTTTCAGGCCCGAAGGTAGACTTGGGAAACCTCCCCGTGGGGTGGTTACCGCAGGTTGACAGGAGGGGCCTGGTGGCCACTGGCCTTCATCTCCTGTCCCTCGCGCCTGGACGGAAGGGCCGCAGTGACCCCTCCTGGCCAGCAGAGGTGGTTGCTGGGCACCTGGGCTCCTTGGCCTGGACTCCTGCCTTCCTGGCTGCAGCCCACCCTCGGCCCAGGAGGGAGGGCTGAGGGGTGATTTTCTCTCCCCTCGTCCCGGCCCCTCCGGGCCCCCGGCTTTGAGTTAGGCTGTGGGGCAGACACCAGACGTGCAGGACGGGACAGAGATGAGGAAGACGGAATCGCTGCCCAGTGTGGGGTTCTGTGTGGAAGCCTGTGAGCTCCCAGCACACACGGCTAAGCTGGTCCCGGGTCCACGCTCAGCCCGTGCGGACGTGGGCAGTTGGTGGGGACGCGCTTCAGCTGCGTGGAGATGGCACCTACGTGAGGAGGGGCATCGCCATAGCCGAGAGTGTTCTCCCCTGGACAAGGGGATGGATGCTGCTTCGGGGGCTGGAGGTGGCCGCTCCTGTGTATGGGGCACACCTGTCCCCTTACTGGGCCATCGGCACCTAGCGCCTGGTTGGGGGGCACGGCCGCTGGTCCTGACCCTCCCTCCCAGCTGCCGGTGGGAAGAACTTGACGGACTGGCCCTCCGGGGAAGTCAGTCTGGGACACTTGCCCTGGCTGCTGGGACTCCAGCCGTGTCCACGCCTGTGCCATGGGCCAGGCCCTGTGGTCACCAGCGTGGAGCTGACGGCCGGCCCAGGGGACAGGCAGGCACAGCTCAGTAACTTAGTGGTTTTAATGCAACACCCCCCCGCGCCGCCCCCCTCACCGTCCGGCTGGTCAGGTGCGCCTGCGCTCACAGGCCCTGACCATGTTGTCAGACAGCGGCCCTCAGTTCCTGTAAGTCCATGCTAGTCCCAGGGCGATGACGGTCAGGCCTGGCCGGGGAGTGGCTAGACCTGCAGGAGCAGCGCCACGGCCGCCAGCACCCACTTGGACGCCTTCTCTTTGGTCTTCAGGTTGAAGGTCCAGACGTAGGTGGGGCCGCGCATGCGTGTTTTGTACACGGGACACTCATAGATGTTCTTGGTCTCCATGCGGTCCACAGGGATGGCCTTGATGAAGATGACGGGCATGGCCGGCGTCAGCTCCTTCAGCCGCGCCTCGGCGATGACCCCGGTCTGCGTGTCCCAGCGAGCGCCTGCGGGGCAGTGCGGCCGTGAGCCCTGGAGGGCCGGAGGGAGAGCCGCTCGGCTGGCTCCGCCCCAGCGCACAGGCCTGGGCCGGGGCAGGGGCACAGGAATCGCCGAAGATGGAGTCGTGAGTGGGACACGTCGGGGCTTGTGTGACCGCCCGCACCCCACGGGGCACCGGGCCCAGCTCGCCGCCGGCTCCACCCGTTCACACGGGATGTTCTGGAGCTGCTTCCACAGCGGCCATTGCTCTGCCTGCCCGCCCCCGCCCCCCGCCCCGCATCCGCCTGGAACTGCTGCCTCCATCCAGGCCGCTGGTGTTCCCTCCCTGTTCAGTGATGTTTATCTTTCCCATCTGTGATCCCAAAATAAACGTGGAGATGGCTGCTGAGCTGGTCTGTGATGTGGGAATGGGCCCGGCCCCCAGGGAGGGGAGGGGAGATGCCAGCTGCAGGGGGGCAGGCCTGCGTGTGGCAGATGGGCTGGATGGGCTGGCTCCCCTCCTGCCCGTTCCTGGCCCCTCGGGCAGCTGGCGCCAGGCTCCCAGGAGGTGGACAGCCAGGTCCCCTTCCCTTGAAACCTGTGCCGGGCAGCAGAGGGCTGAGGGGGGACGCGGGGGGGGCACAGGGGCTGTGGCTCACCTGTCCTGCTCTTGCCCTGGGCCCGGCCCCCAGGCCTGGAAGGGCGGAGCCCCTCCCCAGACAGGCGCTCAGGGTGAGGGCG
>NW_006283137.1:172062-173536 GCF_000327345.1 Myotis davidii
CTGGGCCCCTTGTCTCAGCCTGTCCCTGGGCCCCGTCACTGTCCAGCCAGCTCCGCGAGCCCCCCACAGCGCGCATGGCCCGTGGTCGGCGGGCGCTGGGCTCTGGGCCCGGACGGTGCCTACCTTCCATGAAGAGCCCGTACACGTAGGAGCCCTCTCGTGGGGGCGCGGTCACGTCCTCCCGGTTCTTCTTGGTCACCTCCACCGAGAGGCACATCTTGTCCAGCGGCCACTCGTTCTTCCTGGCCATGGACTGCATGATGGCCGTGAGGAAGGACTGGGGGTTGAAGAAGCCAGCCAGCCACACGGTGGTGGGCAGGGCGAAGTCCGTGGTCCAGGCCTCCAGCTCCTGCGAGGAGAGGGGTCTCAGCCGAGCGCCAAGGCCTCACGGCAGATGGTTCAGCCGCTGCCGCCCGTGTCACCGCTCTCCTGTCGCCCCGTCTTGAGGGGTGGGGACAGTAGGGCCATGAAGGGAGAATTGGGGACCCAGCAGAGGCCTTGCTTCCGTCACCTGAGCCGCGGTGGCGGGAGCTTCCTCCATGCCCAGGAGGCAGCTGTTCTCCTTCCCCAGGAGGAAGGGCCTGCGTTGTCGGCATCTGTGGGCATGGGCACACCCTCCCGACCCTGCTCTGACGAAGGCCAGGCCCGCGGGCCCGCAGGCCTCAGGACACACCCCCTTGCAGCGTGCTCCCACGGGCTCTGGGAACGGGGGTGCACTGAGGCCAGGGACCCCATCCTCACCCTGATGCGGAGCAGCAGGTCCGTGTACCAGGCTGCCAGGCCCATCATGGACGGGTAGGCCCGGGCCATCCACGTTTCGGGCACCGTGTCGTAAAATAGCGCCGTGGACAGATCTTCCATGTCTGTCGTGATGGTCAGTTCCCCCTGAGGGACAGACAGACGTGGGTGCTGGGGGCCCAGGCTGGGCCACGCGGTGCAACGCAGACCCGGCCAGTCGTGGGCCTTGCTCTGGCCAAGGCGGGAGAGCCCCGCCCATGTGTGTCGTGGGAACGTGGTTTCCCACGGGGTGTGGGCCACCGGGTGCTTCTGCAGATGCCCGTGGGGGCCACGTCATGCCTCCTGCTGGGAACAGTCAGGATGCCCTCCAGGGCCGGTTCTGGTCGCCCACAGCTCCGACCAGGGAATTCGGGGGCCAGCGCCAGGGGCCCGAGGCGCCCCGTGGCCTGGGGTAGGTGGTTCTTTGCAGTTGAGGTCATTAGTCAGCCTGGGGGGCCAGCCCGATTCCCGCGTCACATCCGGGCCCAGCTGACCCATCTTCCCTTTACCTTCAGCCCCAAGTTGAGCTCCTTGAGCGAGCGGCGCATCTCGTTGGTCAGGATGTTCATGCGCTCGCACTCCTGGAAGGCCACCACCACGTAGGGCGTCTTCTCGGCCGCCTTCGCCATGATCTCGGCCATGTTGAATGACTCCGGGATCTTCTCCAGGATCTCGTCCAGCACGGCCTTCACCTGGG
>NW_006283137.1:174684-175855 GCF_000327345.1 Myotis davidii
CCCCTGACCCCCCCGTGCCCACGTTCCCAGCCCTGAATCCGGGCGCAGAGGCACACAGCGTGGCCAGAGCACAGCAGCCCACATGACGGGGAGGGTGTCACGGCCTGTCGGCAAGGCCTGTGGCCGTGTCAGGGGAGCCTCTGGTACCTTCAGCCAGGCACCTGCATCCTCCCCTGTGGGGTCACTGAGGGTCGGGGGTGGTGTGGTTGCTAATAGGTTCTGAGGGGCTTCTGCCAATCGGGGTGTACTTGGTGAGCCCGGGCTCTGGACACTGCCCGTCACTGTCACTGGGCCCCACCTTCTCCTCGCGGGACACCCCGGTGCCGGCGCCTGAGTCCGTCTCTTTGGGCTGCATCTCCAGGACCGTGCGGAACAGCTTCTCCGAGGTGACCGTCAGGAAGCCGATCTCCGCGTTGGGGTGCAGGCCGTACAGGTAGGGGCTCTCGGGGGGCAGGTTCTCGTTGATATATTCGTGGTAACCCTGAGACGGGGGTGGGGGTGGGGTCAGCAAGGACCTTCTTACCAGAATGTTCTGCCCACATCCCACCCACTGTGCATCCCACTGTTGCCCTAGCCCCGTCCCGGGTGCTTCCCCGCCCCCAGTCCCCATCTGGTTCCTGCTCTGGCTCAGTTCCTGACATTCCTCCCATGATGTGAGGCTCTCACCAGGCAGTCGGCCAGGACGCACTGACCCGCCCCCGCGGTCCCCCGGGAAGCCTCACCTTGTAGTCCAGGTTGGGGGGGATCTGGAAGCCGGGGGCCAGCTGGATCTCGCCCTCCAGCATCTCGGCCCGGATGTACTCCACCAGGTAGGTCTTGCACAGCCGGCGGTCCCAGTCGTCTGTGATGTGTCCGCCGTACATGATCTCCCCGAACAGGTAGCGGAGGTCGTCCCAGGGCACCTGGGGAGGAGGCCGCCGTGAGGGCGCTGGCCGTCTGCGTGGGTGAGAGGCCAGCCCTCCGCATAGTAGCCCTTCCTCGCCCAATGCCCACAGGCTCGTCTCCCCGCACCCCACCCCCTTCTGTGTGTCTGTCTCCGGCGGGAGCAGCCCTGGGCCTCTGCCCGCAGCCTTCTCCCGGCACTTTGTGCCTTTGCCGGGGCCCTCACCCATCCGGCCCCTTGGCCCCGCTCGCCCTGCGCCCGCTCCTCCTCGGTGGCCCACACTCGGGG
>NW_006283137.1:175937-176345 GCF_000327345.1 Myotis davidii
CTCGGGTCTCCGGTGCGTCCTCCCTCGGGCCCCACTGAGGTGCCGTCTGCGCGTCCTGCCTGGCGCTCCGTTCCGTTTGCTTCAAGCTTTTGCAACCCAGGGAGCACCGGCCTCCTGAGAGGGCGAGTGCGTCCGTGTCGGTGGCCGCTCACCCAGTCCCAGCCGGCCACGTCCCGAGTGAGAGCGCGCTGACCAGTCAGGCTCTGATCCTGCCGGCCAGTCGTTCTGATGTGGCCTCGCGTGTCTGTGGTCGGAGTGAATGTTCCCTAATGGTCGCGGGGTCACCGTGGGTGTGTGCTGAGCGGCAGCTTCTGCATTTCACGCATTTGCCCCTCCGCCTCCGCGCTCCCCTCCCCCGGGACGCCGGGGACGGTCCTTCCCCTCCCCGCGGGCGGGGCAGCCACCCGC
>NW_006283137.1:176411-198786 GCF_000327345.1 Myotis davidii
TCGCCAGGCCTCCCCGGGAGGCCTGCGGGCCGAGGGACAGGGCCACGTTGTCAGCTCCGTCACTTGGTGCCTCCCTGGAGGTTGGCCGGCGCCTGCCCTTAGCCCCTCCTCCCCCACCACCTGGCGCGTGTGTGCGCGGGGGGGCGAGGGGGGGCGTGTGTGACTAGCAGGACGCTTCCTCCCACACGAGAAAGTGACACAGACAGTCTCTCCCGTCTCCCGTGCGGTGGTTCGGTGTGTGCACCCCGATCCCATCTCAGGTCATGGGGCGCCAGCACCCTGTCTGACCCGCTGCACACGCAGCCGCAGCCGCCCGGGCCCCCCCGAGTGTCTGCAGCCGTGGGGCCACCTCGTGGGGCCGCAGGAAGTGACCTCTGCCCAGACCGTCCCGCCTCCCCCAGGGAACCAAACATTCCGCTGACTGGGCTGGGGGCGTGTGGTGGCTGCCTGTGCCGGGGTGGGGGTCCTCTCCGGGGCCACAGGGGTGTCTGACATCATAGGTCATCAGAGGTCAGCCCCGGACAGGCCGCCCCGGGGAGGCTCCCTGCCCTCGCCTGAGGCCCCCTCCCCTGCCAACCTGCACAGCTTCTTACAATAGGGCACCTCCCACCTTTCCTCACTGAGCCCCTAATGCTTGGAGGCCTGGGGGTTGTCCCCAGGCTCAGGGGGCGGGGTCCAGCCAGCGCAGCAGAGCTGGGCTTCACCCCAGGCGCCTGGCACCAGCACCCCTTCTGACGATGCGGCTCTGCCCACCCACGTCGCCCCCTTACCCGCAGCCAAGCGCTGCTCTTACTGCCCCTCCTCTTAGGAGCTGAGTGAGGAGGGGACGGCCTCTGCCTCCTCCCAGGGCCCCGATGGCAGGTGCAGGGTGAGCGCCAGGCCTCCTGGGAGTCGGCCAAGCGAGATGGGTGGTGTCCGGTCTCTACACAGGCCGCCGGGCCGCCCATGGGGGACAGGCCCCTCGGTGCCGGCTCGGTCCCCCCCTGGGGTCACGCCTCAGGCCATGGGAGGCTCCCGGTCTGCAGACGGGCCTGCTGGGCCCTCAGGGCCAGGCCATGGCCGGAGGCGTCTGGCTTTGTGCCGTCCTCCCTGCTGTGCGGCTGACCACACACTCGGGTTCCTACGGAAGTGTCTGCTCCCTCCCGCTCCGCCTGGGCTGTCTCCATCCTGGCCCACGCCGGCTCAGGCCGCCCGAAGGGCTGGGGTTTCTGGGGGATCCCTGCTCGGGTGCCGGACACCTGTCCTCGGGGAGCGTGGCAGCAGAGGCTGACACCTGTGGGCGGCGGCCGAGGACCGCCTGCCCGTCATTGCCTCAGGTGGGCGGGCTCGAGGCGACCCTCGAGTCAGGTCGGCCCAGCTGTGACCCAGCCCAAGAGGAGGAGGAGGGCGGGCGGGGGCTGAGCCGCCACCAGGCCCCCTTACCTTGGGATTGGCCTCCAGGTAGTTGTACAGCACGTTGATGGAGATGGTGAGGTCCCCGTTGTTGAAGGGGTACGACCTGTTCCAGCCCTGGGCCCCAAACTTGCGCCTCTCGGCCACCACGGCGTGGAAGTAGCAGAGGGCGAACAGGATGCACTTGAACTCCATCTCCTTGGTGCACATCTCCAGGGTGTCCTGCAGGGGGCGTACCGCCATGTCAGGGTGTCCTTTTAGGAATACGGTGACTGCAGCGCAAGGTGTGTGTGTGAGCGTGTCTCTGCATGTGCGTGCACAGGTACTTGTGCAGGGGTGTGTGCGAGTGCATGCCTACAGGAGTGTACATGAGCGTATGCACGTGTGTGTGATCATGTGTGTGTGTGTGTGTTGGTGGTGGTGTGGATGGAGAGCAGCAGAGTGGAGCATCCTCAGAGCTCAAGTCTGGCCTCTGCAGGCCCAGCGACTCCGTGTGCTCTGGGTCCCCGGCTGCACGTGCTCTTACTTGTGCAGGGGTGTGTGCGAGTGCATGCCTACAGGAGTGTACATGAGCGTATGCACGTGTGTGTGATCATGTGTGTGTGTGTGTGTTGGTGGTGGTGTGGATGGAGAGCAGCAGAGTGGAGCATCCTCAGAGCTCAAGTCTGGCCTCTGCAGGCCCAGCGACTCCGTGTGCTCTGGGTCCCCGGCTGCACGTGCTCTGGGTCCCCGACTTCGTGTGTTCTCGGTCCCCGGCTGCACGTGCTCTGGGTCCCCGACTGCACGTGCTCTGGGTCCCCGACCGGCTCGTTGGTGATCTTGATGGCGTTCTCCAGGATGCCCTGGGGGATGATGTGGGAGTCGGGGCTGGGGGCGGGCTCGGGGCTGAGTCCCCGACTCCGTGTGCTCTGGGTCCCCGACTCCGTGTGCTCTGGGTCCCCGACTCCGTGTGCTCTGGGTCCCCGACTCCGTGTGCTCTGGGTCCCCGACTCCGTGTGCTCTGGGTCCCCGACTCCGTGTGCTCTGGGTCCCCGACTCCGTGTGCTCTGGGTCCCCGACTCCGTGTGCTCTGGGTCCCCGACTCCGTGTGCTCTGGGTCCCCGACTCCGTGTGCTCTGGGTCCCCGACTCCGTGTGCTCTGGGTCCCCGACTCCGTGTGCTCTGGGTCCCCGACTCCGTGTGCTCTGGGTCCCCGACTCCGTGTGCTCTGGGTCCCCGACTCCGTGTGCTCTGGGTCCCCGACTCCGTGTGCTCTGGGTCCCCGACTCCGTGTGCTCTGGGTCCCCGACTCCGTGTGCTCTGGGTCCCCGACTCCGTGTGCTCTGGGTCCCCGACTCCGTGTGCTCTGGGTCCCCGACTCCGTGTGCTCTGGGTCCCCGACTCCGTGTGCTCTGGGTCCCCGACTCCGTGTGCTCTGGGTCCCCGACTCCGTGTGCTCTGGGTCCCCGACTCCGTGTGCTCTGGGTCCCCGACTCCGTGTGCTCTGGGTCCCCGACTCCGTGTGCTCTGGGTCCCCGACTCCGTGTGCTCTGGGTCCCCGACTCCGTGTGCTCTGGGTCCCCGACTCCGTGTGCTCTGGGTCCCCGACTCCGTGTGCTCTGGGTCCCCGACTCCGTGTGCTCTGGGTCCCCGACTCCGTGTGCTCTGGGTCCCCGACTCCGTGTGCTCTGGGTCCCCGACTCCGTGTGCTCTGGGTCCCCGACTCCGTGTGCTCTGGGTCCCCGACTCCGTGTGCTCTGGGTCCCCGACTCCGTGTGCTCTGGGTCCCCGACTCCGTGTGCTCTGGGTCCCCGACTCCGTGTGCTCTGGGTCCCCGACTCCGTGTGCTCTGGGTCCCCGACTCCGTGTGCTCTGGGTCCCCGACTCCGTGTGCTCTGGGTCCCCGACTCCGTGTGCTCTGGGTCCCCGACTCCGTGTGCTCTGGGTCCCCGACTCCGTGTGCTCTGGGTCCCCGACTCCGTGTGCTCTGGGTCCCCGACTCCGTGTGCTCTGGGTCCCCGACTCCGTGTGCTCTGGGTCCCCGACTCCGTGTGCTCTGGGTCCCCGACTCCGTGTGCTCTGGGTCCCCGACTCCGTGTGCTCTGGGTCCCCGACTCCGTGTGCTCTGGGTCCCCGACTCCGTGTGCTCTGGGTCCCCGACTCCGTGTGCTCTGGGTCCCCGACTCCGTGTGCTCTGGGTCCCCGACTCCGTGTGCTCTGGGTCCCCGACTCCGTGTGCTCTGGGTCCCCGACTCCGTGTGCTCTGGGTCCCCGACTCCGTGTGCTCTGGGTCCCCGACTCCGTGTGCTCTGGGTCCCCGACTCCGTGTGCTCTGGGTCCCCGACTCCGTGTGCTCTGGGTCCCCGACTCCGTGTGCTCTGGGTCCCCGACTCCGTGTGCTCTGGGTCCCCGACTCCGTGTGCTCTGGGTCCCCGACTCCGTGTGCTCTGGGTCCCCGACTCCGTGTGCTCTGGGTCCCCGACTCCGTGTGCTCTGGGTCCCCGACTCCGTGTGCTCTGGGTCCCCGACTCCGTGTGCTCTGGGTCCCCGACTCCGTGTGCTCTGGGTCCCCGACTCCGTGTGCTCTGGGTCCCCGACTCCGTGTGCTCTGGGTCCCCGACTCCGTGTGCTCTGGGTCCCCGACTCCGTGTGCTCTGGGTCCCCGACTCCGTGTGCTCTGGGTCCCCGACTCCGTGTGCTCTGGGTCCCCGACTCCGTGTGCTCTGGGTCCCCGACTCCGTGTGCTCTGGGTCCCCGACTCCGTGTGCTCTGGGTCCCCGACTCCGTGTGCTCTGGGTCCCCGACTCCGTGTGCTCTGGGTCCCCGACTCCGTGTGCTCTGGGTCCCCGACTCCGTGTGCTCTGGGTCCCCGACTCCGTGTGCTCTGGGTCCCCGACTCCGTGTGCTCTGGGTCCCCGACTCCGTGTGCTCTGGGTCCCCGACTCCGTGTGCTCTGGGTCCCCGACTCCGTGTGCTCTGGGTCCCCGACTCCGTGTGCTCTGGGTCCCCGACTCCGTGTGCTCTGGGTCCCCGACTCCGTGTGCTCTGGGTCCCCGACTCCGTGTGCTCTGGGTCCCCGACTCCGTGTGCTCTGGGTCCCCGACTCCGTGTGCTCTGGGTCCCCGACTCCGTGTGCTCTGGGTCCCCGACTCCGTGTGCTCTGGGTCCCCGACTCCGTGTGCTCTGGGTCCCCGACTCCGTGTGCTCTGGGTCCCCGACTCCGTGTGCTCTGGGTCCCCGACTCCGTGTGCTCTGGGTCCCCGACTCCGTGTGCTCTGGGTCCCCGACTCCGTGTGCTCTGGGTCCCCGACTCCGTGTGCTCTGGGTCCCCGACTCCGTGTGCTCTGGGTCCCCGACTCCGTGTGCTCTGGGTCCCCGACTCCGTGTGCTCTGGGTCCCCGACTCCGTGTGCTCTGGGTCCCCGACTCCGTGTGCTCTGGGTCCCCGACTCCGTGTGCTCTGGGTCCCCGACTCCGTGTGCTCTGGGTCCCCGACTCCGTGTGCTCTGGGTCCCCGACTCCGTGTGCTCTGGGTCCCCGACTCCGTGTGCTCTGGGTCCCCGACTCCGTGTGCTCTGGGTCCCCGACTCCGTGTGCTCTGGGTCCCCGACTCCGTGTGCTCTGGGTCCCCGACTCCGTGTGCTCTGGGTCCCCGACTCCGTGTGCTCTGGGTCCCCGACTCCGTGTGCTCTGGGTCCCCGACTCCGTGTGCTCTGGGTCCCCGACTCCGTGTGCTCTGGGTCCCCGACTCCGTGTGCTCTGGGTCCCCGACTCCGTGTGCTCTGGGTCCCCGACTCCGTGTGCTCTGGGTCCCCGACTCCGTGTGCTCTGGGTCCCCGACTCCGTGTGCTCTGGGTCCCCGACTCCGTGTGCTCTGGGTCCCCGACTCCGTGTGCTCTGGGTCCCCGACTCCGTGTGCTCTGGGTCCCCGACTCCGTGTGCTCTGGGTCCCCGACTCCGTGTGCTCTGGGTCCCCGACTCCGTGTGCTCTGGGTCCCCGACTCCGTGTGCTCTGGGTCCCCGACTCCGTGTGCTCTGGGTCCCCGACTCCGTGTGCTCTGGGTCCCCGACTCCGTGTGCTCTGGGTCCCCGACTCCGTGTGCTCTGGGTCCCCGACTCCGTGTGCTCTGGGTCCCCGACTCCGTGTGCTCTGGGTCCCCGACTCCGTGTGCTCTGGGTCCCCGACTCCGTGTGCTCTGGGTCCCCGACTCCGTGTGCTCTGGGTCCCCGACTCCGTGTGCTCTGGGTCCCCGACTCCGTGTGCTCTGGGTCCCCGACTCCGTGTGCTCTGGGTCCCCGACTCCGTGTGCTCTGGGTCCCCGACTCCGTGTGCTCTGGGTCCCCGACTCCGTGTGCTCTGGGTCCCCGACTCCGTGTGCTCTGGGTCCCCGACTCCGTGTGCTCTGGGTCCCCGACTCCGTGTGCTCTGGGTCCCCGACTCCGTGTGCTCTGGGTCCCCGACTCCGTGTGCTCTGGGTCCCCGACTCCGTGTGCTCTGGGTCCCCGACTCCGTGTGCTCTGGGTCCCCGACTCCGTGTGCTCTGGGTCCCCGACTCCGTGTGCTCTGGGTCCCCGACTCCGTGTGCTCTGGGTCCCCGACTCCGTGTGCTCTGGGTCCCCGACTCCGTGTGCTCTGGGTCCCCGACTCCGTGTGCTCTGGGTCCCCGACTCCGTGTGCTCTGGGTCCCCGACTCCGTGTGCTCTGGGTCCCCGACTCCGTGTGCTCTGGGTCCCCGACTCCGTGTGCTCTGGGTCCCCGACTCCGTGTGCTCTGGGTCCCCGACTCCGTGTGCTCTGGGTCCCCGACTCCGTGTGCTCTGGGTCCCCGACTCCGTGTGCTCTGGGTCCCCGACTCCGTGTGCTCTGGGTCCCCGACTCCGTGTGCTCTGGGTCCCCGACTCCGTGTGCTCTGGGTCCCCGACTCCGTGTGCTCTGGGTCCCCGACTCCGTGTGCTCTGGGTCCCCGACTCCGTGTGCTCTGGGTCCCCGACTCCGTGTGCTCTGGGTCCCCGACTCCGTGTGCTCTGGGTCCCCGACTCCGTGTGCTCTGGGTCCCCGACTCCGTGTGCTCTGGGTCCCCGACTCCGTGTGCTCTGGGTCCCCGACTCCGTGTGCTCTGGGTCCCCGACTCCGTGTGCTCTGGGTCCCCGACTCCGTGTGCTCTGGGTCCCCGACTCCGTGTGCTCTGGGTCCCCGACTCCGTGTGCTCTGGGTCCCCGACTCCGTGTGCTCTGGGTCCCCGACTCCGTGTGCTCTGGGTCCCCGACTCCGTGTGCTCTGGGTCCCCGACTCCGTGTGCTCTGGGTCCCCGACTCCGTGTGCTCTGGGTCCCCGACTCCGTGTGCTCTGGGTCCCCGACTCCGTGTGCTCTGGGTCCCCGACTCCGTGTGCTCTGGGTCCCCGACTCCGTGTGCTCTGGGTCCCCGACTCCGTGTGCTCTGGGTCCCCGACTCCGTGTGCTCTGGGTCCCCGACTCCGTGTGCTCTGGGTCCCCGACTCCGTGTGCTCTGGGTCCCCGACTCCGTGTGCTCTGGGTCCCCGACTCCGTGTGCTCTGGGTCCCCGACTCCGTGTGCTCTGGGTCCCCGACTCCGTGTGCTCTGGGTCCCCGACTCCGTGTGCTCTGGGTCCCCGACTCCGTGTGCTCTGGGTCCCCGACTCCGTGTGCTCTGGGTCCCCGACTCCGTGTGCTCTGGGTCCCCGACTCCGTGTGCTCTGGGTCCCCGACTCCGTGTGCTCTGGGTCCCCGACTCCGTGTGCTCTGGGTCCCCGACTCCGTGTGCTCTGGGTCCCCGACTCCGTGTGCTCTGGGTCCCCGACTCCGTGTGCTCTGGGTCCCCGACTCCGTGTGCTCTGGGTCCCCGACTCCGTGTGCTCTGGGTCCCCGACTCCGTGTGCTCTGGGTCCCCGACTCCGTGTGCTCTGGGTCCCCGACTCCGTGTGCTCTGGGTCCCCGACTCCGTGTGCTCTGGGTCCCCGACTCCGTGTGCTCTGGGTCCCCGACTCCGTGTGCTCTGGGTCCCCGACTCCGTGTGCTCTGGGTCCCCGACTCCGTGTGCTCTGGGTCCCCGACTCCGTGTGCTCTGGGTCCCCGACTCCGTGTGCTCTGGGTCCCCGACTCCGTGTGCTCTGGGTCCCCGACTCCGTGTGCTCTGGGTCCCCGACTCCGTGTGCTCTGGGTCCCCGACTCCGTGTGCTCTGGGTCCCCGACTCCGTGTGCTCTGGGTCCCCGACTCCGTGTGCTCTGGGTCCCCGACTCCGTGTGCTCTGGGTCCCCGACTCCGTGTGCTCTGGGTCCCCGACTCCGTGTGCTCTGGGTCCCCGACTCCGTGTGCTCTGGGTCCCCGACTCCGTGTGCTCTGGGTCCCCGACTCCGTGTGCTCTGGGTCCCCGACTCCGTGTGCTCTGGGTCCCCGACTCCGTGTGCTCTGGGTCCCCGACTCCGTGTGCTCTGGGTCCCCGACTCCGTGTGCTCTGGGTCCCCGACTCCGTGTGCTCTGGGTCCCCGACTCCGTGTGCTCTGGGTCCCCGACTCCGTGTGCTCTGGGTCCCCGACTCCGTGTGCTCTGGGTCCCCGACTCCGTGTGCTCTGGGTCCCCGACTCCGTGTGCTCTGGGTCCCCGACTCCGTGTGCTCTGGGTCCCCGACTCCGTGTGCTCTGGGTCCCCGACTCCGTGTGCTCTGGGTCCCCGACTCCGTGTGCTCTGGGTCCCCGACTCCGTGTGCTCTGGGTCCCCGACTCCGTGTGCTCTGGGTCCCCGACTCCGTGTGCTCTGGGTCCCCGACTCCGTGTGCTCTGGGTCCCCGACTCCGTGTGCTCTGGGTCCCCGACTCCGTGTGCTCTGGGTCCCCGACTCCGTGTGCTCTGGGTCCCCGACTCCGTGTGCTCTGGGTCCCCGACTCCGTGTGCTCTGGGTCCCCGACTCCGTGTGCTCTGGGTCCCCGACTCCGTGTGCTCTGGGTCCCCGACTCCGTGTGCTCTGGGTCCCCGACTCCGTGTGCTCTGGGTCCCCGACTCCGTGTGCTCTGGGTCCCCGACTCCGTGTGCTCTGGGTCCCCGACTCCGTGTGCTCTGGGTCCCCGACTCCGTGTGCTCTGGGTCCCCGACTCCGTGTGCTCTGGGTCCCCGACTCCGTGTGCTCTGGGTCCCCGACTCCGTGTGCTCTGGGTCCCCGACTCCGTGTGCTCTGGGTCCCCGACTCCGTGTGCTCTGGGTCCCCGACTCCGTGTGCTCTGGGTCCCCGACTCCGTGTGCTCTGGGTCCCCGACTCCGTGTGCTCTGGGTCCCCGACTCCGTGTGCTCTGGGTCCCCGACTCCGTGTGCTCTGGGTCCCCGACTCCGTGTGCTCTGGGTCCCCGACTCCGTGTGCTCTGGGTCCCCGACTCCGTGTGCTCTGGGTCCCCGACTCCGTGTGCTCTGGGTCCCCGACTCCGTGTGCTCTGGGTCCCCGACTCCGTGTGCTCTGGGTCCCCGACTCCGTGTGCTCTGGGTCCCCGACTCCGTGTGCTCTGGGTCCCCGACTCCGTGTGCTCTGGGTCCCCGACTCCGTGTGCTCTGGGTCCCCGACTCCGTGTGCTCTGGGTCCCCGACTCCGTGTGCTCTGGGTCCCCGACTCCGTGTGCTCTGGGTCCCCGACTCCGTGTGCTCTGGGTCCCCGACTCCGTGTGCTCTGGGTCCCCGACTCCGTGTGCTCTGGGTCCCCGACTCCGTGTGCTCTGGGTCCCCGACTCCGTGTGCTCTGGGTCCCCGACTCCGTGTGCTCTGGGTCCCCGACTCCGTGTGCTCTGGGTCCCCGACTCCGTGTGCTCTGGGTCCCCGACTCCGTGTGCTCTGGGTCCCCGACTCCGTGTGCTCTGGGTCCCCGACTCCGTGTGCTCTGGGTCCCCGACTCCGTGTGCTCTGGGTCCCCGACTCCGTGTGCTCTGGGTCCCCGACTCCGTGTGCTCTGGGTCCCCGACTCCGTGTGCTCTGGGTCCCCGACTCCGTGTGCTCTGGGTCCCCGACTCCGTGTGCTCTGGGTCCCCGACTCCGTGTGCTCTGGGTCCCCGACTCCGTGTGCTCTGGGTCCCCGACTCCGTGTGCTCTGGGTCCCCGACTCCGTGTGCTCTGGGTCCCCGACTCCGTGTGCTCTGGGTCCCCGACTCCGTGTGCTCTGGGTCCCCGACTCCGTGTGCTCTGGGTCCCCGACTCCGTGTGCTCTGGGTCCCCGACTCCGTGTGCTCTGGGTCCCCGACTCCGTGTGCTCTGGGTCCCCGACTCCGTGTGCTCTGGGTCCCCGACTCCGTGTGCTCTGGGTCCCCGACTCCGTGTGCTCTGGGTCCCCGACTCCGTGTGCTCTGGGTCCCCGACTCCGTGTGCTCTGGGTCCCCGACTCCGTGTGCTCTGGGTCCCCGACTCCGTGTGCTCTGGGTCCCCGACTCCGTGTGCTCTGGGTCCCCGACTCCGTGTGCTCTGGGTCCCCGACTCCGTGTGCTCTGGGTCCCCGACTCCGTGTGCTCTGGGTCCCCGACTCCGTGTGCTCTGGGTCCCCGACTCCGTGTGCTCTGGGTCCCCGACTCCGTGTGCTCTGGGTCCCCGACTCCGTGTGCTCTGGGTCCCCGACTCCGTGTGCTCTGGGTCCCCGACTCCGTGTGCTCTGGGTCCCCGACTCCGTGTGCTCTGGGTCCCCGACTCCGTGTGCTCTGGGTCCCCGACTCCGTGTGCTCTGGGTCCCCGACTCCGTGTGCTCTGGGTCCCCGACTCCGTGTGCTCTGGGTCCCCGACTCCGTGTGCTCTGGGTCCCCGACTCCGTGTGCTCTGGGTCCCCGACTCCGTGTGCTCTGGGTCCCCGACTCCGTGTGCTCTGGGTCCCCGACTCCGTGTGCTCTGGGTCCCCGACTCCGTGTGCTCTGGGTCCCCGACTCCGTGTGCTCTGGGTCCCCGACTCCGTGTGCTCTGGGTCCCCGACTCCGTGTGCTCTGGGTCCCCGACTCCGTGTGCTCTGGGTCCCCGACTCCGTGTGCTCTGGGTCCCCGACTCCGTGTGCTCTGGGTCCCCGACTCCGTGTGCTCTGGGTCCCCGACTCCGTGTGCTCTGGGTCCCCGACTCCGTGTGCTCTGGGTCCCCGACTCCGTGTGCTCTGGGTCCCCGACTCCGTGTGCTCTGGGTCCCCGACTCCGTGTGCTCTGGGTCCCCGACTCCGTGTGCTCTGGGTCCCCGACTCCGTGTGCTCTGGGTCCCCGACTCCGTGTGCTCTGGGTCCCCGACTCCGTGTGCTCTGGGTCCCCGACTCCGTGTGCTCTGGGTCCCCGACTCCGTGTGCTCTGGGTCCCCGACTCCGTGTGCTCTGGGTCCCCGACTCCGTGTGCTCTGGGTCCCCGACTCCGTGTGCTCTGGGTCCCCGACTCCGTGTGCTCTGGGTCCCCGACTCCGTGTGCTCTGGGTCCCCGACTCCGTGTGCTCTGGGTCCCCGACTCCGTGTGCTCTGGGTCCCCGACTCCGTGTGCTCTGGGTCCCCGACTCCGTGTGCTCTGGGTCCCCGACTCCGTGTGCTCTGGGTCCCCGACTCCGTGTGCTCTGGGTCCCCGACTCCGTGTGCTCTGGGTCCCCGACTCCGTGTGCTCTGGGTCCCCGACTCCGTGTGCTCTGGGTCCCCGACTCCGTGTGCTCTGGGTCCCCGACTCCGTGTGCTCTGGGTCCCCGACTCCGTGTGCTCTGGGTCCCCGACTCCGTGTGCTCTGGGTCCCCGACTCCGTGTGCTCTGGGTCCCCGACTCCGTGTGCTCTGGGTCCCCGACTCCGTGTGCTCTGGGTCCCCGACTCCGTGTGCTCTGGGTCCCCGACTCCGTGTGCTCTGGGTCCCCGACTCCGTGTGCTCTGGGTCCCCGACTCCGTGTGCTCTGGGTCCCCGACTCCGTGTGCTCTGGGTCCCCGACTCCGTGTGCTCTGGGTCCCCGACTCCGTGTGCTCTGGGTCCCCGACTCCGTGTGCTCTGGGTCCCCGACTCCGTGTGCTCTGGGTCCCCGACTCCGTGTGCTCTGGGTCCCCGACTCCGTGTGCTCTGGGTCCCCGACTCCGTGTGCTCTGGGTCCCCGACTCCGTGTGCTCTGGGTCCCCGACTCCGTGTGCTCTGGGTCCCCGACTCCGTGTGCTCTGGGTCCCCGACTCCGTGTGCTCTGGGTCCCCGACTCCGTGTGCTCTGGGTCCCCGACTCCGTGTGCTCTGGGTCCCCGACTCCGTGTGCTCTGGGTCCCCGACTCCGTGTGCTCTGGGTCCCCGACTCCGTGTGCTCTGGGTCCCCGACTCCGTGTGCTCTGGGTCCCCGACTCCGTGTGCTCTGGGTCCCCGACTCCGTGTGCTCTGGGTCCCCGACTCCGTGTGCTCTGGGTCCCCGACTCCGTGTGCTCTGGGTCCCCGACTCCGTGTGCTCTGGGTCCCCGACTCCGTGTGCTCTGGGTCCCCGACTCCGTGTGCTCTGGGTCCCCGACTCCGTGTGCTCTGGGTCCCCGACTCCGTGTGCTCTGGGTCCCCGACTCCGTGTGCTCTGGGTCCCCGACTCCGTGTGCTCTGGGTCCCCGACTCCGTGTGCTCTGGGTCCCCGACTCCGTGTGCTCTGGGTCCCCGACTCCGTGTGCTCTGGGTCCCCGACTCCGTGTGCTCTGGGTCCCCGACTCCGTGTGCTCTGGGTCCCCGACTCCGTGTGCTCTGGGTCCCCGACTCCGTGTGCTCTGGGTCCCCGACTCCGTGTGCTCTGGGTCCCCGACTCCGTGTGCTCTGGGTCCCCGACTCCGTGTGCTCTGGGTCCCCGACTCCGTGTGCTCTGGGTCCCCGACTCCGTGTGCTCTGGGTCCCCGACTCCGTGTGCTCTGGGTCCCCGACTCCGTGTGCTCTGGGTCCCCGACTCCGTGTGCTCTGGGTCCCCGACTCCGTGTGCTCTGGGTCCCCGACTCCGTGTGCTCTGGGTCCCCGACTCCGTGTGCTCTGGGTCCCCGACTCCGTGTGCTCTGGGTCCCCGACTCCGTGTGCTCTGGGTCCCCGACTCCGTGTGCTCTGGGTCCCCGACTCCGTGTGCTCTGGGTCCCCGACTCCGTGTGCTCTGGGTCCCCGACTCCGTGTGCTCTGGGTCCCCGACTCCGTGTGCTCTGGGTCCCCGACTCCGTGTGCTCTGGGTCCCCGACTCCGTGTGCTCTGGGTCCCCGACTCCGTGTGCTCTGGGTCCCCGACTCCGTGTGCTCTGGGTCCCCGACTCCGTGTGCTCTGGGTCCCCGACTCCGTGTGCTCTGGGTCCCCGACTCCGTGTGCTCTGGGTCCCCGACTCCGTGTGCTCTGGGTCCCCGACTCCGTGTGCTCTGGGTCCCCGACTCCGTGTGCTCTGGGTCCCCGACTCCGTGTGCTCTGGGTCCCCGACTCCGTGTGCTCTGGGTCCCCGACTCCGTGTGCTCTGGGTCCCCGACTCCGTGTGCTCTGGGTCCCCGACTCCGTGTGCTCTGGGTCCCCGACTCCGTGTGCTCTGGGTCCCCGACTCCGTGTGCTCTGGGTCCCCGACTCCGTGTGCTCTGGGTCCCCGACTCCGTGTGCTCTGGGTCCCCGACTCCGTGTGCTCTGGGTCCCCGACTCCGTGTGCTCTGGGTCCCCGACTCCGTGTGCTCTGGGTCCCCGACTCCGTGTGCTCTGGGTCCCCGACTCCGTGTGCTCTGGGTCCCCGACTCCGTGTGCTCTGGGTCCCCGACTCCGTGTGCTCTGGGTCCCCGACTCCGTGTGCTCTGGGTCCCCGACTCCGTGTGCTCTGGGTCCCCGACTCCGTGTGCTCTGGGTCCCCGACTCCGTGTGCTCTGGGTCCCCGACTCCGTGTGCTCTGGGTCCCCGACTCCGTGTGCTCTGGGTCCCCGACTCCGTGTGCTCTGGGTCCCCGACTCCGTGTGCTCTGGGTCCCCGACTCCGTGTGCTCTGGGTCCCCGACTCCGTGTGCTCTGGGTCCCCGACTCCGTGTGCTCTGGGTCCCCGACTCCGTGTGCTCTGGGTCCCCGACTCCGTGTGCTCTGGGTCCCCGACTCCGTGTGCTCTGGGTCCCCGACTCCGTGTGCTCTGGGTCCCCGACTCCGTGTGCTCTGGGTCCCCGACTCCGTGTGCTCTGGGTCCCCGACTCCGTGTGCTCTGGGTCCCCGACTCCGTGTGCTCTGGGTCCCCGACTCCGTGTGCTCTGGGTCCCCGACTCCGTGTGCTCTGGGTCCCCGACTCCGTGTGCTCTGGGTCCCCGACTCCGTGTGCTCTGGGTCCCCGACTCCGTGTGCTCTGGGTCCCCGACTCCGTGTGCTCTGGGTCCCCGACTCCGTGTGCTCTGGGTCCCCGACTCCGTGTGCTCTGGGTCCCCGACTCCGTGTGCTCTGGGTCCCCGACTCCGTGTGCTCTGGGTCCCCGACTCCGTGTGCTCTGGGTCCCCGACTCCGTGTGCTCTGGGTCCCCGACTCCGTGTGCTCTGGGTCCCCGACTCCGTGTGCTCTGGGTCCCCGACTCCGTGTGCTCTGGGTCCCCGACTCCGTGTGCTCTGGGTCCCCGACTCCGTGTGCTCTGGGTCCCCGACTCCGTGTGCTCTGGGTCCCCGACTCCGTGTGCTCTGGGTCCCCGACTCCGTGTGCTCTGGGTCCCCGACTCCGTGTGCTCTGGGTCCCCGACTCCGTGTGCTCTGGGTCCCCGACTCCGTGTGCTCTGGGTCCCCGACTCCGTGTGCTCTGGGTCCCCGACTCCGTGTGCTCTGGGTCCCCGACTCCGTGTGCTCTGGGTCCCCGACTCCGTGTGCTCTGGGTCCCCGACTCCGTGTGCTCTGGGTCCCCGACTCCGTGTGCTCTGGGTCCCCGACTCCGTGTGCTCTGGGTCCCCGACTCCGTGTGCTCTGGGTCCCCGACTCCGTGTGCTCTGGGTCCCCGACTCCGTGTGCTCTGGGTCCCCGACTCCGTGTGCTCTGGGTCCCCGACTCCGTGTGCTCTGGGTCCCCGACTCCGTGTGCTCTGGGTCCCCGACTCCGTGTGCTCTGGGTCCCCGACTCCGTGTGCTCTGGGTCCCCGACTCCGTGTGCTCTGGGTCCCCGACTCCGTGTGCTCTGGGTCCCCGACTCCGTGTGCTCTGGGTCCCCGACTCCGTGTGCTCTGGGTCCCCGACTCCGTGTGCTCTGGGTCCCCGACTCCGTGTGCTCTGGGTCCCCGACTCCGTGTGCTCTGGGTCCCCGACTCCGTGTGCTCTGGGTCCCCGACTCCGTGTGCTCTGGGTCCCCGACTCCGTGTGCTCTGGGTCCCCGACTCCGTGTGCTCTGGGTCCCCGACTCCGTGTGCTCTGGGTCCCCGACTCCGTGTGCTCTGGGTCCCCGACTCCGTGTGCTCTGGGTCCCCGACTCCGTGTGCTCTGGGTCCCCGACTCCGTGTGCTCTGGGTCCCCGACTCCGTGTGCTCTGGGTCCCCGACTCCGTGTGCTCTGGGTCCCCGACTCCGTGTGCTCTGGGTCCCCGACTCCGTGTGCTCTGGGTCCCCGACTCCGTGTGCTCTGGGTCCCCGACTCCGTGTGCTCTGGGTCCCCGACTCCGTGTGCTCTGGGTCCCCGACTCCGTGTGCTCTGGGTCCCCGACTCCGTGTGCTCTGGGTCCCCGACTCCGTGTGCTCTGGGTCCCCGACTCCGTGTGCTCTGGGTCCCCGACTCCGTGTGCTCTGGGTCCCCGACTCCGTGTGCTCTGGGTCCCCGACTCCGTGTGCTCTGGGTCCCCGACTCCGTGTGCTCTGGGTCCCCGACTCCGTGTGCTCTGGGTCCCCGACTCCGTGTGCTCTGGGTCCCCGACTCCGTGTGCTCTGGGTCCCCGACTCCGTGTGCTCTGGGTCCCCGACTCCGTGTGCTCTGGGTCCCCGACTCCGTGTGCTCTGGGTCCCCGACTCCGTGTGCTCTGGGTCCCCGACTCCGTGTGCTCTGGGTCCCCGACTCCGTGTGCTCTGGGTCCCCGACTCCGTGTGCTCTGGGTCCCCGACTCCGTGTGCTCTGGGTCCCCGACTCCGTGTGCTCTGGGTCCCCGACTCCGTGTGCTCTGGGTCCCCGACTCCGTGTGCTCTGGGTCCCCGACTCCGTGTGCTCTGGGTCCCCGACTCCGTGTGCTCTGGGTCCCCGACTCCGTGTGCTCTGGGTCCCCGACTCCGTGTGCTCTGGGTCCCCGACTCCGTGTGCTCTGGGTCCCCGACTCCGTGTGCTCTGGGTCCCCGACTCCGTGTGCTCTGGGTCCCCGACTCCGTGTGCTCTGGGTCCCCGACTCCGTGTGCTCTGGGTCCCCGACTCCGTGTGCTCTGGGTCCCCGACTCCGTGTGCTCTGGGTCCCCGACTCCGTGTGCTCTGGGTCCCCGACTCCGTGTGCTCTGGGTCCCCGACTCCGTGTGCTCTGGGTCCCCGACTCCGTGTGCTCTGGGTCCCCGACTCCGTGTGCTCTGGGTCCCCGACTCCGTGTGCTCTGGGTCCCCGACTCCGTGTGCTCTGGGTCCCCGACTCCGTGTGCTCTGGGTCCCCGACTCCGTGTGCTCTGGGTCCCCGACTCCGTGTGCTCTGGGTCCCCGACTCCGTGTGCTCTGGGTCCCCGACTCCGTGTGCTCTGGGTCCCCGACTCCGTGTGCTCTGGGTCCCCGACTCCGTGTGCTCTGGGTCCCCGACTCCGTGTGCTCTGGGTCCCCGACTCCGTGTGCTCTGGGTCCCCGACTCCGTGTGCTCTGGGTCCCCGACTCCGTGTGCTCTGGGTCCCCGACTCCGTGTGCTCTGGGTCCCCGACTCCGTGTGCTCTGGGTCCCCGACTCCGTGTGCTCTGGGTCCCCGACTCCGTGTGCTCTGGGTCCCCGACTCCGTGTGCTCTGGGTCCCCGACTCCGTGTGCTCTGGGTCCCCGACTCCGTGTGCTCTGGGTCCCCGACTCCGTGTGCTCTGGGTCCCCGACTCCGTGTGCTCTGGGTCCCCGACTCCGTGTGCTCTGGGTCCCCGACTCCGTGTGCTCTGGGTCCCCGACTCCGTGTGCTCTGGGTCCCCGACTCCGTGTGCTCTGGGTCCCCGACTCCGTGTGCTCTGGGTCCCCGACTCCGTGTGCTCTGGGTCCCCGACTCCGTGTGCTCTGGGTCCCCGACTCCGTGTGCTCTGGGTCCCCGACTCCGTGTGCTCTGGGTCCCCGACTCCGTGTGCTCTGGGTCCCCGACTCCGTGTGCTCTGGGTCCCCGACTCCGTGTGCTCTGGGTCCCCGACTCCGTGTGCTCTGGGTCCCCGACTCCGTGTGCTCTGGGTCCCCGACTCCGTGTGCTCTGGGTCCCCGACTCCGTGTGCTCTGGGTCCCCGACTCCGTGTGCTCTGGGTCCCCGACTCCGTGTGCTCTGGGTCCCCGACTCCGTGTGCTCTGGGTCCCCGACTCCGTGTGCTCTGGGTCCCCGACTCCGTGTGCTCTGGGTCCCCGACTCCGTGTGCTCTGGGTCCCCGACTCCGTGTGCTCTGGGTCCCCGACTCCGTGTGCTCTGGGTCCCCGACTCCGTGTGCTCTGGGTCCCCGACTCCGTGTGCTCTGGGTCCCCGACTCCGTGTGCTCTGGGTCCCCGACTCCGTGTGCTCTGGGTCCCCGACTCCGTGTGCTCTGGGTCCCCGACTCCGTGTGCTCTGGGTCCCCGACTCCGTGTGCTCTGGGTCCCCGACTCCGTGTGCTCTGGGTCCCCGACTCCGTGTGCTCTGGGTCCCCGACTCCGTGTGCTCTGGGTCCCCGACTCCGTGTGCTCTGGGTCCCCGACTCCGTGTGCTCTGGGTCCCCGACTCCGTGTGCTCTGGGTCCCCGACTCCGTGTGCTCTGGGTCCCCGACTCCGTGTGCTCTGGGTCCCCGACTCCGTGTGCTCTGGGTCCCCGACTCCGTGTGCTCTGGGTCCCCGACTCCGTGTGCTCTGGGTCCCCGACTCCGTGTGCTCTGGGTCCCCGACTCCGTGTGCTCTGGGTCCCCGACTCCGTGTGCTCTGGGTCCCCGACTCCGTGTGCTCTGGGTCCCCGACTCCGTGTGCTCTGGGTCCCCGACTCCGTGTGCTCTGGGTCCCCGACTCCGTGTGCTCTGGGTCCCCGACTCCGTGTGCTCTGGGTCCCCGACTCCGTGTGCTCTGGGTCCCCGACTCCGTGTGCTCTGGGTCCCCGACTCCGTGTGCTCTGGGTCCCCGACTCCGTGTGCTCTGGGTCCCCGACTCCGTGTGCTCTGGGTCCCCGACTCCGTGTGCTCTGGGTCCCCGACTCCGTGTGCTCTGGGTCCCCGACTCCGTGTGCTCTGGGTCCCCGACTCCGTGTGCTCTGGGTCCCCGACTCCGTGTGCTCTGGGTCCCCGACTCCGTGTGCTCTGGGTCCCCGACTCCGTGTGCTCTGGGTCCCCGACTCCGTGTGCTCTGGGTCCCCGACTCCGTGTGCTCTGGGTCCCCGACTCCGTGTGCTCTGGGTCCCCGACTCCGTGTGCTCTGGGTCCCCGACTCCGTGTGCTCTGGGTCCCCGACTCCGTGTGCTCTGGGTCCCCGACTCCGTGTGCTCTGGGTCCCCGACTCCGTGTGCTCTGGGTCCCCGACTCCGTGTGCTCTGGGTCCCCGACTCCGTGTGCTCTGGGTCCCCGACTCCGTGTGCTCTGGGTCCCCGACTCCGTGTGCTCTGGGTCCCCGACTCCGTGTGCTCTGGGTCCCCGACTCCGTGTGCTCTGGGTCCCCGACTCCGTGTGCTCTGGGTCCCCGACTCCGTGTGCTCTGGGTCCCCGACTCCGTGTGCTCTGGGTCCCCGACTCCGTGTGCTCTGGGTCCCCGACTCCGTGTGCTCTGGGTCCCCGACTCCGTGTGCTCTGGGTCCCCGACTCCGTGTGCTCTGGGTCCCCGACTCCGTGTGCTCTGGGTCCCCGACTCCGTGTGCTCTGGGTCCCCGACTCCGTGTGCTCTGGGTCCCCGACTCCGTGTGCTCTGGGTCCCCGACTCCGTGTGCTCTGGGTCCCCGACTCCGTGTGCTCTGGGTCCCCGACTCCGTGTGCTCTGGGTCCCCGACTCCGTGTGCTCTGGGTCCCCGACTCCGTGTGCTCTGGGTCCCCGACTCCGTGTGCTCTGGGTCCCCGACTCCGTGTGCTCTGGGTCCCCGACTCCGTGTGCTCTGGGTCCCCGACTCCGTGTGCTCTGGGTCCCCGACTCCGTGTGCTCTGGGTCCCCGACTCCGTGTGCTCTGGGTCCCCGACTCCGTGTGCTCTGGGTCCCCGACTCCGTGTGCTCTGGGTCCCCGACTCCGTGTGCTCTGGGTCCCCGACTCCGTGTGCTCTGGGTCCCCGACTCCGTGTGCTCTGGGTCCCCGACTCCGTGTGCTCTGGGTCCCCGACTCCGTGTGCTCTGGGTCCCCGACTCCGTGTGCTCTGGGTCCCCGACTCCGTGTGCTCTGGGTCCCCGACTCCGTGTGCTCTGGGTCCCCGACTCCGTGTGCTCTGGGTCCCCGACTCCGTGTGCTCTGGGTCCCCGACTCCGTGTGCTCTGGGTCCCCGACTCCGTGTGCTCTGGGTCCCCGACTCCGTGTGCTCTGGGTCCCCGACTCCGTGTGCTCTGGGTCCCCGACTCCGTGTGCTCTGGGTCCCCGACTCCGTGTGCTCTGGGTCCCCGACTCCGTGTGCTCTGGGTCCCCGACTCCGTGTGCTCTGGGTCCCCGACTCCGTGTGCTCTGGGTCCCCGACTCCGTGTGCTCTGGGTCCCCGACTCCGTGTGCTCTGGGTCCCCGACTCCGTGTGCTCTGGGTCCCCGACTCCGTGTGCTCTGGGTCCCCGACTCCGTGTGCTCTGGGTCCCCGACTCCGTGTGCTCTGGGTCCCCGACTCCGTGTGCTCTGGGTCCCCGACTCCGTGTGCTCTGGGTCCCCGACTCCGTGTGCTCTGGGTCCCCGACTCCGTGTGCTCTGGGTCCCCGACTCCGTGTGCTCTGGGTCCCCGACTCCGTGTGCTCTGGGTCCCCGACTCCGTGTGCTCTGGGTCCCCGACTCCGTGTGCTCTGGGTCCCCGACTCCGTGTGCTCTGGGTCCCCGACTCCGTGTGCTCTGGGTCCCCGACTCCGTGTGCTCTGGGTCCCCGACTCCGTGTGCTCTGGGTCCCCGACTCCGTGTGCTCTGGGTCCCCGACTCCGTGTGCTCTGGGTCCCCGACTCCGTGTGCTCTGGGTCCCCGACTCCGTGTGCTCTGGGTCCCCGACTCCGTGTGCTCTGGGTCCCCGACTCCGTGTGCTCTGGGTCCCCGACTCCGTGTGCTCTGGGTCCCCGACTCCGTGTGCTCTGGGTCCCCGACTCCGTGTGCTCTGGGTCCCCGACTCCGTGTGCTCTGGGTCCCCGACTCCGTGTGCTCTGGGTCCCCGACTCCGTGTGCTCTGGGTCCCCGACTCCGTGTGCTCTGGGTCCCCGACTCCGTGTGCTCTGGGTCCCCGACTCCGTGTGCTCTGGGTCCCCGACTCCGTGTGCTCTGGGTCCCCGACTCCGTGTGCTCTGGGTCCCCGACTCCGTGTGCTCTGGGTCCCCGACTCCGTGTGCTCTGGGTCCCCGACTCCGTGTGCTCTGGGTCCCCGACTCCGTGTGCTCTGGGTCCCCGACTCCGTGTGCTCTGGGTCCCCGACTCCGTGTGCTCTGGGTCCCCGACTCCGTGTGCTCTGGGTCCCCGACTCCGTGTGCTCTGGGTCCCCGACTCCGTGTGCTCTGGGTCCCCGACTCCGTGTGCTCTGGGTCCCCGACTCCGTGTGCTCTGGGTCCCCGACTCCGTGTGCTCTGGGTCCCCGACTCCGTGTGCTCTGGGTCCCCGACTCCGTGTGCTCTGGGTCCCCGACTCCGTGTGCTCTGGGTCCCCGACTCCGTGTGCTCTGGGTCCCCGACTCCGTGTGCTCTGGGTCCCCGACTCCGTGTGCTCTGGGTCCCCGACTCCGTGTGCTCTGGGTCCCCGACTCCGTGTGCTCTGGGTCCCCGACTCCGTGTGCTCTGGGTCCCCGACTCCGTGTGCTCTGGGTCCCCGACTCCGTGTGCTCTGGGTCCCCGACTCCGTGTGCTCTGGGTCCCCGACTCCGTGTGCTCTGGGTCCCCGACTCCGTGTGCTCTGGGTCCCCGACTCCGTGTGCTCTGGGTCCCCGACTCCGTGTGCTCTGGGTCCCCGACTCCGTGTGCTCTGGGTCCCCGACTCCGTGTGCTCTGGGTCCCCGACTCCGTGTGCTCTGGGTCCCCGACTCCGTGTGCTCTGGGTCCCCGACTCCGTGTGCTCTGGGTCCCCGACTCCGTGTGCTCTGGGTCCCCGACTCCGTGTGCTCTGGGTCCCCGACTCCGTGTGCTCTGGGTCCCCGACTCCGTGTGCTCTGGGTCCCCGACTCCGTGTGCTCTGGGTCCCCGACTCCGTGTGCTCTGGGTCCCCGACTCCGTGTGCTCTGGGTCCCCGACTCCGTGTGCTCTGGGTCCCCGACTCCGTGTGCTCTGGGTCCCCGACTCCGTGTGCTCTGGGTCCCCGACTCCGTGTGCTCTGGGTCCCCGACTCCGTGTGCTCTGGGTCCCCGACTCCGTGTGCTCTGGGTCCCCGACTCCGTGTGCTCTGGGTCCCCGACTCCGTGTGCTCTGGGTCCCCGACTCCGTGTGCTCTGGGTCCCCGACTCCGTGTGCTCTGGGTCCCCGACTCCGTGTGCTCTGGGTCCCCGACTCCGTGTGCTCTGGGTCCCCGACTCCGTGTGCTCTGGGTCCCCGACTCCGTGTGCTCTGGGTCCCCGACTCCGTGTGCTCTGGGTCCCCGACTCCGTGTGCTCTGGGTCCCCGACTCCGTGTGCTCTGGGTCCCCGACTCCGTGTGCTCTGGGTCCCCGACTCCGTGTGCTCTGGGTCCCCGACTCCGTGTGCTCTGGGTCCCCGACTCCGTGTGCTCTGGGTCCCCGACTCCGTGTGCTCTGGGTCCCCGACTCCGTGTGCTCTGGGTCCCCGACTCCGTGTGCTCTGGGTCCCCGACTCCGTGTGCTCTGGGTCCCCGACTCCGTGTGCTCTGGGTCCCCGACTCCGTGTGCTCTGGGTCCCCGACTCCGTGTGCTCTGGGTCCCCGACTCCGTGTGCTCTGGGTCCCCGACTCCGTGTGCTCTGGGTCCCCGACTCCGTGTGCTCTGGGTCCCCGACTCCGTGTGCTCTGGGTCCCCGACTCCGTGTGCTCTGGGTCCCCGACTCCGTGTGCTCTGGGTCCCCGACTCCGTGTGCTCTGGGTCCCCGACTCCGTGTGCTCTGGGTCCCCGACTCCGTGTGCTCTGGGTCCCCGACTCCGTGTGCTCTGGGTCCCCGACTCCGTGTGCTCTGGGTCCCCGACTCCGTGTGCTCTGGGTCCCCGACTCCGTGTGCTCTGGGTCCCCGACTCCGTGTGCTCTGGGTCCCCGACTCCGTGTGCTCTGGGTCCCCGACTCCGTGTGCTCTGGGTCCCCGACTCCGTGTGCTCTGGGTCCCCGACTCCGTGTGCTCTGGGTCCCCGACTCCGTGTGCTCTGGGTCCCCGACTCCGTGTGCTCTGGGTCCCCGACTCCGTGTGCTCTGGGTCCCCGACTCCGTGTGCTCTGGGTCCCCGACTCCGTGTGCTCTGGGTCCCCGACTCCGTGTGCTCTGGGTCCCCGACTCCGTGTGCTCTGGGTCCCCGACTCCGTGTGCTCTGGGTCCCCGACTCCGTGTGCTCTGGGTCCCCGACTCCGTGTGCTCTGGGTCCCCGACTCCGTGTGCTCTGGGTCCCCGACTCCGTGTGCTCTGGGTCCCCGACTCCGTGTGCTCTGGGTCCCCGACTCCGTGTGCTCTGGGTCCCCGACTCCGTGTGCTCTGGGTCCCCGGCGGCTCAGACGGGACGGGCGGGGTGGGGCACGGGCACCGGAGGAAGCGCCCACCTGGGTGAAGAGGTCCAGGGCCTTGTGCAGGTTGGCATGCATGCCCGTGGGCGGCTCGTTGGTGATCTTGATGGCGTTCTCCAGGATGCCCTGGGGGATGATGTGGGAGTCGGGGCTGGGGGCGGGCTCGGGGCTGAG
>NW_006283137.1:198846-199295 GCF_000327345.1 Myotis davidii
TTCTTGTCCAGGGTGCTCAGCCACCGGGCCACCAGGTGGATGTTCTGCGGCCAAGACCCGTGTTAGCGCCCGCACACACCCCTCCCTGTGCTGGGCCCACAGGACAGGCCGCTCGGCCATGCCCCGGCCAGTGGTTCAGTGGTTAGAGCATCGGCCCTTGAACTGAGGGTTGCAGGTTCGATTCCGGTCAAGGGCACGTGTCTCGGTTGCAGACTCGATCCCCAGCCTGGTCAGGGCGAAGAGGGAAGGCAACCAGCCGATGTCTCTCTCCATTGAGGTTTCTCTCCATTTCTCCCCCTCCCTCCCACTCTCTCTAAAAACCAATGGAAACAATATCTCGGCTGAGGATTAACAACAGCAAAGGTGAGCAGGTCAGGCCCTGTGGGTCGAGTCAGCCTCACTGGGGTCCGTGGGAGTCGGGCAGCCCGGGGGGCGGGGGGGACGGCGGA
>NW_006283137.1:199406-200844 GCF_000327345.1 Myotis davidii
AGGGGGGCTGGGAGGCTGCAGGGCCCAGGACGGGGCAGGGCGTGCTGGGGTTCAGCGTGTGTGAGCTGGGGTTCCCCCAGGACGGGACGTGCAGCCTCCCTGGGGAGGAGGGCGCTTGGTCACTAGTGTTTCGTGTTCTGAGGACATCTCCTTTGGGTCTCAGGCCTGAAGCCCATGTCTCACCCCTGGAGGTCCCGCTGTCCCCTGAGCCCCCTGACGCTCAGCCGCCCGCTGGCCCCCCAGGCCCCCCGGGGGGTGTCCGCACCCCGAGGCAGCTCCACACCTGCAGGATGACCCAGTGCCCCATCTCCGCAGCCACGTCCAGGGCGTGCTCGGCCACCACCTCCTGCCCCTGCCCCAGCGACACGTTGTGGAGCTTCCCATTGTCGATGGTGAACCCCAGCTTCTTCCCTGAAGGAGAGACCGGCAAACACTTAACGCGTGGGGGCAATCGGGTGACACGGGGGCGGCTCGGGACCCACGGCTGGGAGTTCCACCTGCTCGCCCCCAGCTTCTTCCCTGAAGGACAGACCCGGGAAACGGTTGGGGGGTGATCGGTTGACACGGGGGCGGCTCGGGACCCACGGCTGGGAGTTCCACCTGCTCGCCCCCAGCTTCTTCCCTGAAGGACAGACCCGGGAAACGGTTGGGGGGTGATCGGTTGACACGGGGGCGGCTCGGGACCCACGGCTGGGAGTTCCGCCTGCTCCCCCACTCGTTTTTATTGTAAACACACGTCATGCGAAGTTACCGTTTTACACACCATCTTAACATGTACGACTCCAACACATGCCCAGCGCTGTGCACCCTCTCTGGTTCCAGAACATTCTCATCCGCCCAGGAGCAAACCCACCTGTTAGACAGTCACGCCCCTCCTTCCCCTGCAGCCCCCCATCTGCTTGCTGTGTGGATGGGCCGGCCCTGGATGTTTCGGATAAAGAGAATCACGCAACATGGGGCCCTGCTGCTTCCCCTCGGCACCGTGTCCCAAGGTTCACCACGGGGCAGGTCCCGCTCCACCGCCGTTTCGTGGCCGAGTGATATTCCACTGCGAGCAGCACCCACACCGTGGCCATGCCTTCCCGTGGCGGGGGCGTTCGGGTGCATCTGCCTTTTGGCTGCTGGGAGTGAGCACCTGTGTAAAGCGCTCGTCTGAGCACCTCGCAGTTCCTTTGGGGTCTGTGCCTGGCATGGAGTTGCTCGGTCACGTGTAGTTCTGTGGGTCACGTGTAGTTCTGTGGGTCACGTGTAGTTCTGTGGGTCACGTATAATTCTATAGGTCATGTGTAGTTCTGTGGGTCACGTATAATTCTATAGGTCATGTGTAGTTCTGTGGGTCACGTGTAATTCTATAGGTCATGTGTAGTTCTGTGGGTCACGTGTAGTTCTGTGGGTCACGTATAATTCTATAGGTCACGTGTAGTTCTGTGGGTCATGT
>NW_006283137.1:200945-201559 GCF_000327345.1 Myotis davidii
GGGTCACGTGTAGTTCTGTGTGCATCTCCCCAAGGAACCGCCACACTGTCTCACACAGTAGCCACACGGTCTCTCATTCCAGCGCTGGCCATTCTCCGTGTTTCTGACACGCAATAACCACCCGGTGGGTGGCAGGGGTCACGCCTCCGGTAACAGGCACGGTCGCCGGCCGCACTCACCCAGGGCTTCCACGTCCTTCAGGGGGTCGACCCCCGGGGAGAGGATGAAGAAGATGGGGGTGGAGGGGCTGCTCTCCTCGTAGGACTTGGAGAACTCGACGCTCCGGCCCTCCACGAACTTGCTGCCCATCTTCTCCTCCACGAAGTTCCTGGGGGAGGCGGCCGTCAGCGGGGCCGGAGGCGGTCTCCTGGCGGCTCTAGCAGAGCGGCTGCTTCCCTCGGGCAGGGAGGGTGTGGGTGCTCCCGCCCTGGCTGTGTCTGCTCTGGGCGCCCCGGCTCCCTCACCCCGCGCCTCTTGCCTTTAACCTCAGAGCTCACGGGGTGGCGCCTGCCCCTCATCATCACCCTGGGCACCCTCCTCGCCCAGGTGAGCTGAGGCCCAGGGTCCCGCCCGCCGACAGGGAGGACCCCCAACACCGGCCCCAGGACAGGAGA
>NW_006283137.1:202263-202707 GCF_000327345.1 Myotis davidii
GTCTCACCCCAGGGGTGGCCCCTCAGGTGGTTTCGGAGAGCCCTGAGGCCCGGAGCGTGGACGGCACGTGAGGAGGGGCCTGACGCTTCGCTTTTCCTGGAAACGAGGCGGGAGAGCCAAGGCGGGGGCCCCTGGACGCGCCCGAGACCAGGCTGGCGGCGTGCGGGATCACGGGCAGGGTCAGGGAACAGCGAGCACGGGTTCATGGCCGACCGCTCACCTTGATGCCGCCCCAGCCCTGGTTCTGCAGGAAGTCCACGGGCGACACCAGCCCGGCCTTGAACGGGAACCGCAGGAGGAAGTCCAGCTCCACCGGGTTCAGCTCCTTCTTTGTGGACAAGACCTGTGGGCGCAGGGGCACCCCTCAGCTGCCACGGGCACCGCTCAGACGCCACGGGCACCGCTCAGCCACCACGGGCACCCCTCAGCCGCCACGGGCAGGGG
>NW_006283137.1:202788-203486 GCF_000327345.1 Myotis davidii
GGCACCTCTCAGCTGCCACGGGCAGGGGCACCGCTCAGCCGCACGGGCAGGAGGTGTGAGGAGCCGCTGCCATGCCCGTGGGCCCCTCAGGTTGGAGAACTTGGTCTTCACCTTGTTTTAATTTTTATTTATTTATAAATCTATTTTTTATTGATTTCAGAGAGGAAGGAAGAGGGAGGGATCGAACCTGCAACCTGGGCATGTGCCCTGACCTGGAATAGAACTGTGACCTCCTAGTTCGTAGGTCAACGCTCAACCCCTGAGCCACGCCGGCTTTTAAATTGTGGTGAAACAATGGCTGGTTATTTTGTATCTACAGTCTGGTAATAGATTTATTTTTATATTCTAAAATCAAAGAAAAGAAAGAAAAAGATGACCGTGGTGAAAACACACGCCATACAATGTACCATTTTAACGGGTTACAGCTCCGCGGCACTGGCACGGCCGCGTGGCTGCACAGCGTCCCCCGTCGAGGCCCAGAGCCGCCTCCTCACCCCAAAGGGACACCCCGCCGAGCAGCTGCCGGGCAGCGGGCCCACCTGGAAGGTGACCTGGGCCAGGAAGATAAGCTTGTCGCGCTCGAAGAGCCCGCGGGCCGTGTACACGTAGATGGAGTAGGTGATCTCGTCCGTCAGGTTCATCACCCGCTGGCGCACCTCGTCGGCGGGCGCCGTCCGCTGGATGGCCTTCTCGAAGAC
>NW_006283137.1:203761-204860 GCF_000327345.1 Myotis davidii
GATTTTTGCCTCCAGCACCTGCAGCCGAACCGAGGGCCGAGTGAGCCCAGCGGGGGGACAGCATGGCAGGCGGGCGGGCCCAGCGCCCTGGCCCCCTGGGAAGCCGGCCGGGGGGCACGGAGGGGCCGGGGCCGGCGCACCTTCTCCCAGGTTCTCCACCAGCGCCGTGTCTCCCAGGAAGTTGCCCGAGGCGGCCGACAGGCGGGCCAGCAGCGAGTCCTCCAGCTCCTTCAGGATGATCTTGAACTCGTTCTGGGACTTGGTGAGGTTCGCCTGCAGGAGGCAGAGCCCGGGGGGAAGCCGGCCATGGGCATGGTCCCCCCACACAGCCCAGCTCGGGGCCTCCAGGGCTAGGCCAGGGCCCTGCAAGCCCCGGGCCGGGGCTGGGATGAGGGAACAGGGGTGGGGTGGGGGGCCCTGAGCGGAAGCCGGGGGGCAGGGAACCCCACACA
The DNA here is from genome assembly GCF_000327345.1 of Myotis davidii. Taxonomy (NCBI): domain Eukaryota; kingdom Metazoa; phylum Chordata; class Mammalia; order Chiroptera; family Vespertilionidae; genus Myotis; species Myotis davidii. The sequence goes on from NW_006283137.1 coordinate 204,214, forward strand.
GTGCAGCGCCTGTGGCCCCTTTGGCTGCAGGTCATCGGTCACCATGTGGAAGGCCCCGGGACCTTGGGGAGGCGTGGGGCCTGGGTCCCCTCTAAGCCCAGTGTGTGGACGCACCAGGGCGTGGCAAGCACACGAGGGCATGGCGGGCACCCGGGGGCGGGCAGCCAGGCCAGGCCTGCGGGGCAGTGGGTGGCACTGTACGCCGTGGGGCACCACTGGGACTCTGGTGTTTGGTGGAGTTACAGGCGCAGCAGCCGGGAGAAGGGATGTTGTACGAGGTGCCTTCCCAGGGAGGCCCAGAGCCAGGGACCCTCACGGGAGGTGGGAGGAGGTGTCGCTCCTCGAGCCGCCCGGCCGCCCATGACCGACTCTGGCTGCACCTTGAGCTGCTCCAGGTCCGGGCGCTCTTTGGCCACCACGGCGGCCAGCAGCTGGTCCTCCAGGCCGTCGCGGGTGACCAGGAAGTTGATGAGCGTGCACTGGGCCTGCATCTCGGGCTTGTAGTGGGGGTTGAAGTACTTGGTGTGCAGGATGAGGCGGAACTGCGGGTGGTACTCCACCTCCTTGTCGCCGATCTTGATGTACCTGGCGGCCGGCAGGAGGGGGGAGGGGCGTCGGCCCTGCTCTGTCCCTGGCGGGTTTGTTCT
>NW_006283137.1:204922-205244 GCF_000327345.1 Myotis davidii
CCCCGACAGTGGCACCCCCGCCAGGCCCTTTGCAGAGTCCAGGCCTGCGTTTACAGGCTGTTCGCACCAACGCTGGCTTTACATGGTGTATGTTGATTTCACTCTTTTCTGCGTGAAGGTAAAGACAGGCCCCAGGCCCACCCACGCCCCGAGGAACACCACGGATCCCCCACATGAGGGAAGGCCCCTCGGCTGCAAGGAGGGGCCGCCCGGCCACCTGCTGCAGCCTGGATGCACCTGCCACTTGATGCCCAGGGAGAGAAGCCCGACACGAAAGGCCCCAGAGAGGGGGGGTCCCACTGAGGAGTGTCCAGGGCAGGCC
>NW_006283137.1:205317-206763 GCF_000327345.1 Myotis davidii
CGGGGCTTCCCCTGGGCCGCGAAATGTTCCAGGAGCAGGTGGAGGTGGGAGCCCCACAGCACTGGGAACGCACTCAAGGCCAAATGAATTGGACACGTTCAAACAGTCCACTTGAACATGTCCAGTATGAACTTTACCTGAATTTCTAAAAAGTCAAGTAGGTTCAAGGTTTGCAAAATGGATAGAAATGGAGCAAACGCGGCTGTGAGGCGCCCCCTCCCCCCGCAGGCCGCCGTGGGCAAAGCGGTGTTTATTCCCTACAGGACGTGGCCCACGGTTCCCGTCTCCCCTCTGAGCGGGGATCCCCCCACACCTGGTGGCGTTTTGGGGGAACCCCTGCTGCCCACCTGGAGCTCCCTGCTCTGTTCTCAGCCCATGGAGGGGGACCCCGGAACTCACTTTCCCTTTTTAATCGTGTTCCTGCCCAGGAGCGGGTCCAGCACGGGGTCCACGGTCTCGCCGATGTTCTCGATGAGCAAGGTGTCCCCCTCGGAGATGGCGCGCTCGATGATGTCCAGGTAGCTGCGGGCAGGCGGGCGGGGCCTGAGCGCCGGGCCAGACGGCACGCGGCCCAGGAGGCACCGAGGCGCGACCGGGGGGCCAGCAGCACACGCCCGGCCGTCCTTCCCCGGGGGTCTTAGGCTCCTGTCAATCACGGGGTGTGTGTGTGTGTGTGGAATGGAGCCGCTGACACTGTCAGCCATGGAGGCAAACGCTGCCCCACCTGCCCTCCACGGCCGCCCGGAGCCCCGAGTTTCAGTCTTTATTCTTGGGGCTGTGCCCAGGGCCAGATGTTAAAAAACCCACCCGAGGGCCAGTATTTGTGTTTGAAGACCAGTCCACAGGGTTAATGAGCACCAACGGTCTAAGGCGCGTTTCCCAGCACAGCCGAGGTGTGGGCCCCCCATCCCTCTCGTGGGTGTAGCGGGCACCCCTTCTGCCCCAGGCGGAACCCCTTCCCCCCACGGCGGGCACCTCTTCTGCCCCAGGCAGAACCCCTCCCCCCCGCGGCGGGCACCTCTTCTGCCCAGGCGGAACCCCTCCCCCCAGCGGCGGGCACCTCTTCTGCCCCAGGCGGATGGCCTTCAGATCGCTGCCGAACTTGTTCCTGATCCACTTGATGCCCTGCAGCTGGGCGTCCACGATGAGCGGCCAGCGCTCCGTGTTGCACAGGATGGTGGCGTTCTCCGTGGACATGCGGTCGCTGGGGAGCCCCTGGTTGTTCCACGTGGCCACGCCCGCGTCGTCGGTGAGCAGGCTCAAGGGGTCCAGACCCTCGGTGATGGGGATGGGGACCTGCCGGGAGGTGCCGCCTTAGTGCCCTCGGGAGGCGCCCGCGGTCCAGGTCCCAGGGCCTCTGCCGTCAGACGGCGGGCGCGCGACCACCTGGGAGGACGTCAGCAGGGGCCACGGGGCCACAGTGGGACCTGAATGGCTGGAGCCTCG
>NW_006283137.1:206848-208761 GCF_000327345.1 Myotis davidii
AGGGGATCCAACTTGTCCATCAGCTCGTTCCGGTACTTCTTGGTGAAGTAGCCCACGTAGGAGACGAAGGCGGAGATGAGCAGCACGTCCCCGCACAGCGTGACCCCCTGGGACCTGAAGTTCTGCACCGACTCCGCCCAGCGGACGTTCTCCGACGCCAGGCCGCCCACCAGCCTGCGGGGACCCAGGCCCGTGGTGTCAGCGGAGGGAGCGCGTCTGGGTGAACAACCTTCGGAGGAGAGGAGCGGGGCGGGGCACCCCTAACCCCCCCGTCTGCGACCCCCGCCTTGCCCGTCCGCCTGTCCGTCCGTACCTTGCTCAGCGCTTCTGGGGGAGAATGCTTTGGGGGTCCTGGGGGGTAAGTGCTTTGGGGAGCACACCAGTGTTGCCCTCTGCGTGTTGCTACGGTGACGCCAATACCGTGACGTCTCCCCCACGTGCTGGGGCTGCCCCTAGACACCCCCAGCCTGCGCTCTGGCTGGCGGGAAGCTGCGGGCTCCGCTCTCTGGGGGATAAGCGGGGTTTGGGGAGCAGGTTACCTGTTGGCCAGCGAGATCACCCTGTTGGTGGCGTCGGCCTCCTGCTGGCACTTGATTTTCTCAGCCGTGGCTTTTTCAAACGCCGACGTCAGGTTGCTCAGGTTGGCGTTGAGCTCCTGGGTCACAGGCGGGAGGGTCCGAGGTGGCCGGCAGCGCGGTGCCCCCCGTGGAGGCGGGAGGGAGCGGAGCGGCCTCCCGGTGGGACAGGGGCTCACGCTGCTGGACCAGCCCCCCCCAGAGGCAGGGCCGGTGCGGGCACTCACGGCGATCTTGTTCTTGATCCGCGACAGCTTGTCCTGGGCCTCGGCCAGCTCGGCGTTGGCCTCCTCCAGCGCCTGCCGCTTGGGTGCCACGTCGCAGTACACCTCGTAGAAGCGCACGATGTTGATGCACCAGGAGCACAGCCCCGCGGCCGCCGTGGACTTGGAGCGGATGAACTCAGGGTCGAAGGTCGGGTTGCCTTGGTAGGGCCTGGAGAGGGAAGGGGGGCGCTGGCCTGGGCTCCGCAGGACGGGCCCCCCTGCCGCCTCCCACCTGAGCCCCGCTGACCACAGGGCTACAGTGAGAGCTGAATTAAAAAAATGTATTTTTATATCTTAATGATTAAAGGAAGAAGGACACGGGAACCACAGGGCGCTGGCCTCGCGTGTGCTTTGGAGCGGGAAGGCCCCGGGGGCAGTGGGTTAAGGTACCCCACCTCCCTTCCCGGCTGTCACACCCTGGTCTCGTCTGGGGCCACCAGGGTCCTCAGGGTTCTCAGCCAGAGCCCAGCGGACCCAGGGGCCCTGGCAGCAGCCACATGAGACGTGAATGGGGCCTGGGGTGCACACGTGGAGGCCTCGTGAGGGCTGCCGCATGGGGTGATGGGTAAGACCAGGAGGGCCCCCCTACACCCCTCCAACGACCCCCCCGAGGCAGCCCAGCCAGCAGCTGAGTGTGTCCCTCCGGACAGATGCAGCCAGATGTGCCCAGGCTGCCACCTCGCCCTGCAGCCCGGGGGCCCGGCCCCGCCCTCGGCGAGGGTTAGATCCCGGGACCTCACACGCTGCCTGGACGAGGGGCTCCAACAGGCCCGAGTGCCACCCCCGGGCCGGCCGACTCACTTGAAGGCTTTGAGGCAGGCCTCGGGGATGTGCTCCTTGTCGAACCTCTTGAGGGAGTCCAGGAACGTGTCCACTTTGCCCATCATGATTTTCGCAGCCTTCCAGCTCTTGTCCTTGGGGATCTTGCCCCCGGGCGCGGTCAGGATCATCACGGCGGCTGTGACGTTGACCACGGCGTCCGGCGGGGACCCGAAGGACTTCAGCTCCGTCAGGTTGTTCTGCAAACGGCAGGCAGGACCGACCTGAGAGAGGCCTGGAGGCCCAGGACGAC
>NW_006283137.1:208922-213747 GCF_000327345.1 Myotis davidii
CGCTCCCCCCGCCTCCAGCCGGATCCCCGCTTCTCCTCCTCCTCCTCACCTTGTTCAGCGTGTCCAGAGCCTCCTGCGCGGCCAGCAGGGCCGGCTCTGCCTTGGCCAGGTCCGTTTCACAAGCCTTTTGCTTCTCGGTGACGTTCTGGAAGGAAGCCAGAGAGGAAAGGGCAACGCGATGGACTGTCTGGGTGGCGTGCGGGCCCTGGGCAGGGGCGTCACCCAATGGGATCGGCCGTTCTCCGCCGGCCGCCTTGGTCAGGCCCCTCAGCACGAGGGCCTCCCCGGGCCGCCATGCAGACGCTCAGGACGGAGCTGTGCTCCCATTGGCTCCGGCGTCCAGGCCGCGAGGGAAGCGGGGCCAGCAGACGCCCTGGGGTGAGGCCTTGCTGTCCCTGGGAACTTTCCAGAGGTGCAGCGCACTCTCCCTCCAGAGAGCAGGCGTTTGTTCCGTCCCGCATGCACCATTCATTCACTGGTTCACGCATGCATGCCTTCATTCACGCCTACGCACACTCACTCCGCATTCATTCCTCTGAGTCAGAAAGAGCCGCTTGGGCCTCAGGGTGCAGACGGTCCCACAGGCACTTGGTGTGTCGATAAGAAACAGGCAAACACCCGGCCAGCCAGGCTGAGGGACGGAGCAGCGACCTATGAACCAGGAGGTCACCGTTCAGGTCCCAGTCAGGGCGCATGCCCGGGTGGTGGCCTCCACCCCAGGGAGGGGGCTGGAAGGAGGAAGCCTATCAATGACACGCTCTCATCGTTGATGTTTCCTTCTCTCTCTCCCCCTCTCCCTTCCTCTCTGCAAACAATAAAATATATTTTAAAAAAGGGAACAGCGTCTGCCTGGGAACAGACAGTGGAGGGGAGACGGAGGAACTAAATTCCCTGGACACCAAGGGCATAGGGAGTAGCAGAGGGTCAGGGAGGGTCTGTCCCAGACTAAGAACTAGCCCTAACCCAACCGTAAACGTAGACCTAATACAACACTAACCCTAACCCTAACCCTATCCTGGGCAGAGGCATAATCCTAACCTTAACCCTATCCTGGGAAGAGCCTTAACCCTAACCCTAACCCTACCCTGGGCAGAGCCATAACCTTAACCCTAACCCTAACCCTATCCTGGGCAGAGCCCTAACCCTAACCCTAGCCCACACCCTAACCCTATCCTGGGCAGAGCCATAACCCTAGCCCTATCCTGGGCAGAGCCATAACCTTAACCCTAACCCTAACCCTATCCTGGGCAGAGCCCTAACCCTAACCCTAGCCCACACCCTAACCCTATCCTGGGCAGAGCCATAACCCTAGCCCTATCCTGGGCAGAGCCATAACCTTAACCCTAACCCTAACCCTATCCTGGGCAGAGCCCTAACCCTAACCCTAGCCCACACCCTAACCCTATCCTGGGCAGAGCCATAACCCTAGCCCTATCCTGGGCAGAGCCATAACCTTAACCCTAACCCTAACCCTATCCTGGGCAGAGCCCTAACCCTAACCCTAGCCCACACCCTAACCCTATCCTGGGCAGAGCCATAACCCTAGCCCTATCCTGGGCAGAGCCATAACCTTAACCCTAACCCTAACCCTATCCTGGGCAGAGCCCTAACCCTAACCCTAGCCCACACCCTAACCCTATCCTGGGCAGAGCCATAACCCTAGCCCTATCCTGGGCAGAGCCATAACCTTAACCCTAACCCTAACCCTATCCTGGGCAGAGCCCTAACCCTAACCCTAGCCCACACCCTAACCCTATCCTGGGCAGAGCCATAACCCTAGCCCTATCCTGGGCAGAGCCATAACCTTAACCCTAACCCTAACCCTATCCTGGGCAGAGCCCTAACCCTAACCCTAGCCCACACCCTAACCCTATCCTGGGCAGAGCCATAACCCTAGCCCTATCCTGGGCAGAGCCATAACCTTAACCCTAACCCTAACCCTATCCTGGGCAGAGCCCTAACCCTAACCCTAGCCCACACCCTAACCCTATCCTGGGCAGAGCCATAACCCTAGCCCTATCCTGGGCAGAGCCATAACCTTAACCCTAACCCTAACCCTATCCTGGGCAGAGCCCTAACCCTAACCCTAGCCCACACCCTAACCCTATCCTGGGCAGAGCCATAACCCTAGCCCTATCCTGGGCAGAGCCATAACCTTAACCCTAACCCTAACCCTATCCTGGGCAGAGCCCTAACCCTAACCCTAGCCCACACCCTAACCCTATCCTGGGCAGAGCCATAACCCTAGCCCTATCCTGGGCAGAGCCATAACCTTAACCCTAACCCTAACCCTATCCTGGGCAGAGCCCTAACCCTAACCCTAGCCCACACCCTAACCCTATCCTGGGCAGAGCCATAACCCTAGCCCTATCCTGGGCAGAGCCATAACCTTAACCCTAACCCTAACCCTATCCTGGGCAGAGCCCTAACCCTAACCCTAGCCCACACCCTAACCCTATCCTGGGCAGAGCCATAACCCTAGCCCTATCCTGGGCAGAGCCATAACCTTAACCCTAACCCTAACCCTATCCTGGGCAGAGCCCTAACCCTAACCCTAGCCCACACCCTAACCCTATCCTGGGCAGAGCCATAACCCTAGCCCTATCCTGGGCAGAGCCATAACCTTAACCCTAACCCTAACCCTATCCTGGGCAGAGCCCTAACCCTAACCCTAGCCCACACCCTAACCCTATCCTGGGCAGAGCCATAACCCTAGCCCTATCCTGGGCAGAGCCATAACCTTAACCCTAACCCTAACCCTATCCTGGGCAGAGCCCTAACCCTAACCCTAGCCCACACCCTAACCCTATCCTGGGCAGAGCCATAACCCTAGCCCTATCCTGGGCAGAGCCATAACCTTAACCCTAACCCTAACCCTATCCTGGGCAGAGCCCTAACCCTAACCCTAGCCCACACCCTAACCCTATCCTGGGCAGAGCCATAACCCTAGCCCTATCCTGGGCAGAGCCATAACCTTAACCCTAACCCTAACCCTATCCTGGGCAGAGCCCTAACCCTAACCCTAGCCCACACCCTAACCCTATCCTGGGCAGAGCCATAACCCTAGCCCTATCCTGGGCAGAGCCATAACCTTAACCCTAACCCTAACCCTATCCTGGGCAGAGCCCTAACCCTAACCCTAGCCCACACCCTAACCCTATCCTGGGCAGAGCCATAACCCTAGCCCTATCCTGGGCAGAGCCATAACCTTAACCCTAACCCTAACCCTATCCTGGGCAGAGCCCTAACCCTAACCCTAGCCCACACCCTAACCCTATCCTGGGCAGAGCCATAACCCTAGCCCTATCCTGGGCAGAGCCATAACCTTAACCCTAACCCTAACCCTATCCTGGGCAGAGCCCTAACCCTAACCCTAGCCCACACCCTAACCCTATCCTGGGCAGAGCCATAACCCTAGCCCTATCCTGGGCAGAGCCATAACCTTAACCCTAACCCTAACCCTATCCTGGGCAGAGCCCTAACCCTAACCCTAGCCCACACCCTAACCCTATCCTGGGCAGAGCCATAACCCTAGCCCTATCCTGGGCAGAGCCATAACCTTAACCCTAACCCTAACCCTATCCTGGGCAGAGCCATAACCCTAACCCTAACCTCCTGGAGAAGCTGGTTAGGCACCTGCTTTAGGGACAAGTGGGGCACGAGGCAGGGATGGGGCACAGCAGGCACTGACCCAGCCGGCTGTGCTGGGCAGCGCCCAGGCCTTCTTCCTGGAGCCCACAGGGGGTGCGTTTGGATGCGGGGGGCTGGAGAGGGGTGGGCAGACACTGGGCGGCGGGTCACAGAGCTCAGGGCCGAGCCTGCCTATGGCACTGGCTCGTGTGGAGTCCTGGCATGTCGCTGCCACAAGGAGCTTCAGTTTCCTCATCTGTCCTCCCTCCCAGGAGACGTAGACACTCGGGGACGCCCCCTTTTTAAAAAATTTTTTTATTGATTTCAGAGAGGAAGGGAGAGGGAGAGAGAAACATCCATGATGAGAGATCATTGATCGGCTGCTTCCTGCACACCCCACACTGGGGATCGAGCCTGCAACTCAGGTGTGTGGCTTTGATAAGAATCGAACCCGAGACCCTTCAGTCCACAGGCTGATGCTCTATCCACTGAGCAACACCAGCCAGGGCTCGGGGACCCCCCCTTAACTCAAACCCTTACGCAGACACGTGACTACGACACAGAACCAGGCAGGGACGGGAGATGAGAAAACAAACGAACAGCGACAAGGACGCCAGGACGGCGCCCATCCTCCCCACCCCCCACCTGGGCACGGGGCCTGGGGGCTCCAGTGCAGCCTCCCCGACCTTCCTGTGCACGGGGACCCCGGCATCCCGCCAGAAGGCAGCCCCGATGCAGCCCATCGGCCGGGGGAGCCTGCGTTTCTCACGGGCTCCCGAGGGGCTGCGCCGTGGCCTTGAGTGGACCCACCTTGTTGATGACCTCCACCTTGACCTCCTCCTCGTCGGCGATGGCCTTCTCCTTGCTGACCTTCTCCGTCTCCACGCCCACCACGTGGATCAGCTTGTCCGCGTTCTCGTTCTTCTGCACGAGCTCCGCCTCCTGGATGGCCAGCTTGGCCTTCAGGTCGTCCACCTGGGGAGGGGCACCGGAGACGCAGCTCGGGCCGCCGCCCTGTATGCAGGCGGGCTCGATGTCTCTAGGGCAAGCATTTATTGAGCACCGACTGTGTACACAGGGTCACAAGTACAAGATACATTCCCGCTGCTCAGGCATCTGACAGTGCAGGTGGGTGGGATTCCTGGGGAGGCGGGGCCGCGGTCAGAGGAAGCTGGGAGCCGGGACTGAGCCCGCC
>NW_006283137.1:213870-214285 GCF_000327345.1 Myotis davidii
CAGTTGGGGAGGAGAAGGGGCCTGCTGGGCCGCCCGCCCCCACCCAGCCCCTGCTGCCCCCGGACCTGTGAGGCCGTGCTCTGCAGCTTCATCAGCCCGTTCTCCAGCCGCTCGATCTTGGCCACCAGCTCCGCCCGCTTCTTGGCCAGCAGGCTCTGGTAGAGCTTGATCTGCTCCAGGAAGGTCTTGGGCGTGGTGTAGTTGTAGCGCCGCTCGGTGGCCAGGTACACCTTGGACATCTCATTGACCGTGGTGTGCACGTAGGCCATGAACAGGCTGATGGAGGCCTTGACTTCCGGCTGCAGGGCAAGACGCCTTCAGCCCGGGCCCCGCCGGGCACGACCCCGGCTTGTGCCCTGCGTCACCCACCAGCCAACACCTGCTCCCCAGGCCGCTGTGCGCGGGCCGTGTGGGT
>NW_006283137.1:233803-234173 GCF_000327345.1 Myotis davidii
TGGGGAGGGGCACCGGAGACGCAGCTTGGGCCGCCGCCCTGTATGCAGGCGGGCTCGATGTCTCTAGGGCAAGCATTTATTGAGCACCGACTGTGTACACAGGGTCACAAGTACAAGATACATTCCCGCTGCTCAGGCATCTGACAGTCCAGGTGGGTGGGAGTCCTGGGGAGGCGGGGCCGCGGTCAGAGGAAGCTGGGAGCCGGGACTGAGCTCTCTAGGGCAAGCATTTATTGAGCACCGACTGTGTACACAGGGTCACAAGTACAAGATACATTCCCGCTGCTCAGGCATCTGACAGTCCAGGTGGGTGGGAGTCCTGGGGAGGCGGGGCCGCGGTCAGAGGAAGCTGGGAGCCGGGACTGAGCCC
>NW_006283137.1:234352-234657 GCF_000327345.1 Myotis davidii
CCGGCCCAGCAGGAGGGTGTGCTGGGCAAGAATAGGGAGAGGGTGGGGGCTCTCCCCTTCTTGTCCGTTTCTACCACAGGGGCCGCCCCGTCCCAGGGCCGGGTCAGGAGGTGCAGTTGGGGAGGAGAAGGGGCCTGCTGGGCCGCTCGCCTACCAAGTTCACAAGGGAACTTAAACCACTTCTTTATTCCCCAGGAAGATATGTGGATTATCAGAGAAGTCAGAAAAGGATACCTACTGATTAAATAAAACAAAAAGATTAGGTATGCTGACTAGGAAGGGGAAGAGAATCACACACTGAATGA
>NW_006283137.1:234715-235347 GCF_000327345.1 Myotis davidii
CCAGAAACAGGCTGATGGAGGCCTTGACTTCCGGCTGCAGGGCAAGACGCCTTCAGCCCGGGCCCCGCCGGGCACGACCCCGGCTTGTGCCCTGCGTCACCCACCAGCCAAAACACCTGCTCCAGGCCGCTGTGCGCGGGCCGTGTGGGTGGCCGGGCGGTGTCAGCTGACGGCCACGGGGAGCGCAGGGCCCAGGAACCACCCGGCAGCAGCCTCCCCTGGGTCTACAATTTTGTTCCCACGAAATTTTAGCATTTATGTTGATTTTAAAATGTCGCGTTACAATGACCTTGATCGGGAGGTTTTCTGGCCCCTTAAGGGTTGTACCCGAGGCGAGTGCCTCGCTCACCTCCCCCTAACCCAGGCTCTGGAGGCGGAGGTCCGGGATCCCGTCTCCGTGACGGCCGCCGGCACAGACATGGCCGAGGCGGTGGAGCCCCCGACTCACCAAAATGCCTTCCGTCTTCCTCAGGAAGCGAGCGCTGACCGACACCAGGGCGTCCTCTGGCCACTCGTGGAACCAGTCGATGGCCGTGCAGTTGACCACGGCGGGGAACTTCCGGGCCCGGACCCGCAGGATGGAGCCCACGGGGGAGAAACACAGGATCACCTGTGGGCGGGGCCGCGGGGCG
>NW_006283137.1:235446-235755 GCF_000327345.1 Myotis davidii
ACCGCCCCACAGCAGACAGGCTCAACTGCGGTCACGACCCCCCAGTGATGTCAGGGAGCAGGGGCCCCCCTCAAGGGACACTCACGAAGGCGGAGGAAACAGTGTGGATGCGGGGCCGGTGGGAAGGGGCGGCCAAGCTGGGAGAGCCACACTCCGTTAGCAGGTCTGTCCCTTGGGGACGTGGAGCCTCCTCCAGGCCCCCTAGGACCAGGGCTACTCCCCAGACAAGCGGGGACCCCCAGGGACCCCAGCCTGGGAACGGCTGTCTCGGGGAAGCCTGGCCTAGTCAGCCCACTTCCCCTGAGCAGG
>NW_006283137.1:236249-236513 GCF_000327345.1 Myotis davidii
ACGGGAACGGGACGGGACTGCACCTTGAGCTGCCGGCGGACCCGTTCGATGAAGAACTTCCAGCACAGCTCCCGGGTGTCGGTCAGCCCGAGCGCCTTGACCTGCGGCCGCATGGACGTGATGATGTTCTCCAGGTCGTCGTCAGCGAACAGCCCCGGGATCTCGCCCGAGGCCAGCAAGTCGTTGATCAGCACCAGGAACTGCTCCTCGGCCACCTGGGAGTCCGTCATCAGGAACACCGACGGCACGTTCTTCACCGCCGCC
>NW_006283137.1:236688-240484 GCF_000327345.1 Myotis davidii
GTCCACGAGCAGCTTGTTCAGGTGGGCCATGTCGGTCACGGGGAGGTACTTGGGGTCGCCGATCCCGATCCCTTGAGCGAAGTGGCTGAAGATGTTCGGTTTCGCAAATAAAAGCTCGTCACCGAGTTCCTGCAGGTGAGACAAGGCGCTTCTGTCGTTTGCCTCCGTGGACACGCCGTGGGCAAGCCGTGGGCACACCGTGGGCATGCTGTGGGCACACCATGGACACGCCGTGGGCAAGCCGTGGACATGCCATGGGCAAGCTGTGGGCACAGCAGCCGGTGCCCCAGGAGGCCAGGCCAGGTATCCAGGGGCCCACACCGTGTTCCCAGGGGCCTGCGGACAGCTGAGGGGGAGCCCCTGGGGGGACGGTCTGTCCCCATCCATGAAGAACAAACTGGTCCCCCGGACCTCAGGGCCCCCAGGGCCCCCCAGCAGAGGAGCTGGGCCCAGGCAGGCCTTTCTCCTCCCAAGTGGACGGAGGGGGTCGTTCAAGTTCTCGCTTCAATGCACACCCGCGTGCGAGTAGTCTCGTGGGAGCCAGCGTGGTCCTCCCTGCCCACCGAGGGCTGCCCAGGAGGGTGTGGGCATCACCGGCCCCGGGGAGCCTGCCCACCGGAGCGTCCGGGCTCCGCAGAGGGACGGCGGCTAGACTTACGTCAAAGAATTTCTTGGTGGACGCGATGGTGACTCGGCGCAACGTGTCCTGGTCTTTCTCGTCCACCATCTTGTCGCCGTACACGCGTTCAGCCTCGTGCAGCCAGAGGCGGACCAGGTCCAGCGGGGTCTTCAGGATCTCGGTTGTGGAGAACAAGATACCCTGCCCCCCCACCGGAGGGTCGGCTGGGAGGCAAGCCGGCCGCGCTGTGCCTGAGTGACAGGGGACAGTGGCCACTCCCCCCGGAGGTGCCACTCAGCAGCTGGGGCAACGACGCCACCACTGTCATGTCCACACGAACCCGGGAGCCGAGGGCGTGTCTGTGGCCAGAGAGACATGGGGGAGCTTTTCCCACAAGACAAGGTCCGGGCTCCATCCTCTAGTGGAGTGGACGGTGAGAGGGGACCCAAGAGGCTTCCTGGGGACCCCACTCGGGAAGCCTCGGGCCGTGCGACTAGCGTGGGCTCTGCAGCCAGCGGCCTGGGTCCAGCTCTGGCCCAGCTGTGCACTAACCCAGTGACCCGGCCAGGTCCCCACCATCACCACCACCACCACCACCACCATCATCACCACTATCACCACCATCATCACCATCACCACCACCACCACCAGCACCACCATCACCATTGTCATCACCACCACCACCATCATCACCACCACCATCACCACCGCCATCATCATCACCACCACCATCACCACCGCCACCATCATCACCACCACCATCACCACTGCCACCATCATCACCACCACCATCACCACCGCCATCATCATCACCACCACCATCACCACCGCCACCATCATCACCACCACCATCACCACTGCCACCATCATCACCACCACCATCACCACCGCCATCATCATCACCACCACCATCACCACCGCCACCATCATCACCACCACCATCACCACTGCCACCATCATCACCACCACCATCACCACCGCCATCATCATCACCACCACCATCACCACCGCCACCATCATCACCACCACCATCACCACTGCCACCATCATCACCACCACCATCACCACCGCCATCATCATCACCACCACCATCACCACCGCCACCATCATCACCACCACCATCACCACCACCACCATCACCACCATCATCATCACCATCGCCGTCACCATCATCACCCCTGTCCCCAGTCCACAGGTCTCTCCCGAGGGCAGCAGAGGAGGAGCGTATGTACGGCCAGGGGTTTGGCGCCGAGGAGCGGTACCTGGAAGATGCTGGAGAGGTCCCTGAGGTTGAAGATGTAGTGGAACTTGATGGCCGTGGGAAGGAACGTGGCTGTGACCTTCTGGTGCAGGGCTGTGGTGGGGAGAACACCCATCCTCCGTGTCCCACTGGGCTCAGGAAGGGCAAGCCTTAGGGGACAGCTCCCAAGGCAAAGGCACTGCGAGCCAGACAATTTAAGAGCTCCGCAGCGAAGGGGAGGGAGCCTGCTGCCCGGGTGACGTGCATCATTCCTAGCCCCGACCTCTCCCCCCCCCCCGGCCCCCCAATCGGATCTCACAGCATCTCCCGTGGACACAGCATCGTTTAAAGACACTGACTGGAAAGTACAGAAAACATTACCAGGGAAGAGAGACAGCAGCCACCAGCCCCATTAGAGCGCGGTTCTCCCGGCGAGAGGGGCGGCAGGGCTCACCCAGGGCCGAGGCCACCAGCTGCCCGCTCATCCGCTGCACCACCAGGGGGGCCGAGCGGTAGGCCAGGTGCTGGGCCAGGATGGTGTTGTAGATGGTCGTGAGGGCCTCCGGGCCGGGAAAGCTCACAGCGAACACGCAGAAGTGGCCCTGCCGGCACCACCACAGCCCCGCGTCAGGCAGCCTCGGGGCCTGCGCGGCCGCCCGCGTGGGAGCAGTCTGCCCCGCCGCCCAGTGTCTGTGGCCAGAATGCCGTGTGCGCGTGCGTGTGTGTGTGTGCATGTGCATGCGCGCGCGTGTGTGTTTGCGTGTGTGCGCGTGCGTGTTTGTGCGTGTGTGCGTGTGCGTGTGTGCGTTTACGTGACGCTGCTGGTCACCTTCCCCCCAGACTGACAGGCGCCTGGAGCTTCGTTTGCTAACTCTGCCAGCCCCCTGGGGTCCCAGGGCCCCGCTGGCCGGCCTCTTGACGCCCCTGCCCACCCGAACGTCCAGAGAAGGTCAGCCTGCCGTCCCGATGCCCCCCAACAGGGCTTTGATTCTCATCTGCCCACGTGGCCCTCGGGCCCCGGCGGCTGCGCAATGAGTCGGGGCGCCTACCTGGAGTCGGGGGTCGATGGTGAAGGAGCCGGAGGTGGGGTTCATGCAGGCCACGTACTGGCAGTTGTGGATATCCTTCAGCGTCAGCTTCTGCCTGTCGTACCTGCGCGGGCAAGTAGATGAGCTTCTTGGTGCCGGGCGGCCCGTAGTTCCTGCCCGACTTCTTCTCCAGCGGCTTCTCCAGAACCCCTGGGGAGGGAGCGCTGCCACCAGGCGGCCCCGCATCCGGGCACCCGATCGTGGGGCCCAGGGTGTGGCCTAGAGGGGCCTCCACCCCCCGGGTAAAGGAGGGGGTGGTGGGCGTCATGGGTGGGGGGCAAGGGCTGTGGGAACCTTGAGCCCCTCAACCTGTGGCCCCCGCAACTCGGTGGTGACAGGGGCCCCTGTGGGATCCGCCGTGAGCATGGGGAAGGGGGCCTGGTGAACAGCCTGTCCCTACTCTGGGGTGGGGACCAGCGGGTGGGGGTGGGGAATGAAGAAGCAACTGGATAAGGAATGGGGGGATGGACAGCCATGTGGCTGTGTGTCCAGGCTGGATTATGAGGACCGACCTCTGCTCCCCCACTTCTTAACCTCACCCTGTCCCCAGCCTCATCCTGCCCCCAGCCTCACCCTGCCCTGCTCCCCCTGTCCCCTGCTCTCCCTGCCCCGCTCACCCTGCAGCATGGCGGAGGTGGTGTAGAAGTTGAAGGGCACGGCCTGCACCAGGTAGTCGTCCGTGCTCAGGCTCTCCAGCTTGTCGCCCAGCAGCACGGACTTGCCCGAGCCCGCGTTCCCCACCAGCATCACGGGCCACGACTTCTCCATGAGCAGGTCCATGAAGTAGCGGATGCGGATGGTCTCGGTCGTGTGCACCAGGGAGGCCTGGGGAGGGGGGAGGGGGGAGGA
>NW_006283137.1:240744-240988 GCF_000327345.1 Myotis davidii
GCTGGGCCCCGGGCAGCTACCTGCAGCGGGACGTCGGGGTCCAGCTCGAAGGAGGGCACCTTGTCCATCCAGGGCAGGAACTTCTTGGTGTCGGGGTCCAGGTAGTAGTCGAAGACGGTGCCCTGCGAGGGGAACTTGATCGTTTTGAACTCGTTGATCCACCACTTGCTGAACTCGACGCGATAGTCCACCAGCTGCGGAAGGACAGAGGGTGAGCCGGGCGCCGGGCCGGGGCTGCGCGGCG
>NW_006283137.1:241035-243256 GCF_000327345.1 Myotis davidii
CGCCCCCGAAGGCCCAGAAGCAGGCGAACACGAAGTAGAGCTCGTACAGCTCCTTGGGCGAGTCGGGCGGCGTGTTGCGCTCGGTGAGCAGGCACTCGAGCAGGTACAGGATGGTCTGGATCACCGTGATCTCGGGCACCGGCGTGATCCTCTTGAAGCCGAAGCGCAGCTTGTCCAGGCACATGGGCAGGTACTTGTCGAAGAGGATCATCAGGTTGGCCTTCTCCGACTGCACCTTGCGCCGCTCGATCCAACTGCTCACCACGCTGCGGAGGGCGGGGGGCGGCTGAGGCCTGGCCGCGTGGGGGGCCCACCCAGCGCCTCGCATCGGGACTCCTGGATCCAGCCGTGCCTGAAGCAGGCCCTGGCGAATTGAGCCAACAGACTTCCTCTACATGAGGCCTCCATCGGTGGGCCTTTTCTGCAGCACAGGACACTGACATCTGACACGCCCCAGCCTCATCACGTGTGTAACTGACACGCCCAGCCTCATCACATGTGTAACTGACATGCCCCAGCCTTGTCACGTGTGTAACGGACATGCTCCCAGGCTCATCACATGTGTGTGTAACTCTGACACATCCCAGCCTCATCACGTGCGTGAAACTGACAGGCCCCAGCCTCATCACGTGTGTAACCAACACACCCCCAGGCTTGTCACGTGTGTAACTGACACGCCCAGCCTCATCACGTGTGTAACTGACATGCCCCAGCCTTGTCACGTGTGTAACGGACGTGCTCCCAGGCTCATCACATGTGTGTGTAACTGACACGCCCAGCCTCATCACGTGTGTAACTGACACACCCCAGCCTCATCACATATGTAGCTGACACGCCCTAGCCTCATCATGCGTGTAATTGAAATATCCCAGCCTTATCACACGTGTAACTGACATGCCCCCGGCCTCATCATGTGTGTAACTGACACACCCCAGCCTCGTCATGTGTGTACTGACACGCCCTAGCCTCATCACATGTATAACTGACACACCCCAGCCTCATCATGTGTGTAATGGACACGCCCCAGCCTCATCTCTCTGCCAGTTTGGAGCGGGGCAGAGACACCCCAACTCACGGGTTCCAGCCCAGATCGGCAGGGTTGATGTAGAGAATGCCGGCTCTGGAGACGGTGGCCGGCGTGGCGGTCCGCAGGTGGCTGATCTCGAACACCAGCCTCATGGTGCGGTTCAGGGGGATCCGCTCGTTGCTGGCCAGGGTGAGGACCTAGCAAGGGAGGCCCCACGGTGGCGCCCAGGAGCCAAGGCGCCATCGCCGAGGGTGCCCCATGCGGACACATCTCAGAGCGAGGGGGAGGGAGCCGGGCCCCTGCACCCGGGCCCCACTGCTGACTGGCTCCCCCCAACCCGGCGTCTCAGTGTCCCTGACCCCGGTCCCGCCTCTGCCTGCTCCCGCCCCGGGACAAGGGTTAGGATTTCACTCTCACACGACCCCTCCCCTGGCCCGGGAATCCTGCATTCCCTCCCGTGCTTGATTGAGAATCATCTTTTAAGATGCTTCTAGATCATTCTTCCTTCCAAGGTATTAGCTATTTTTTCCGCCTTATGCCACGTGTAACTGGACAAGAATGTTTTTCATGTCTGCACCCTCCACCCACGCTGCTGCCAAAAATGTCTAAGACGGGACACGCATGGAGCAGGGTCACGCATGGAATGAATGGGGTCACACGAGGAGCACACCTTGTGACACGGACTTGCCCTGTTCATAACCGTCCGTGCAGAGCCCCACCCCCCGCCTCCCGTCTGCTGTGCAGGGTGGATGGTGACAGGGGTCCTGGGGGATCTCGAAGTCCAAGAGCCCCTCGCACCTTGTTGTCGTCCATGACGGTGTTGAGAGACTCGATCCACATGGGGTCGATGTCCCCATCCAGGACAATCCACTTGGGGCCTTCGTGGGTGATGTTGGCCAGGTCCCGCATGATGGTCGAGAAGAGGCCTGTGAGAGAGCAGGGCTGGTGTGAGCAGGGCTGGTGTGAGCAGGGCTGGTGTGAGCAGGGCTGGTGTGAGCAGGGCTGTGAGCAGGGCTGGTGTGAGTAGGGCTGGTGTGAGCAGGGCTGGTGTGAGCAGGGCTGTGAGGAGGGCTGGTGGGAGCTGACAGGCAGTGTGGGACCATCTCACCCAGGACTTTAGGCCCCTCCCTCCGCCTGGGCCATGCCTGTCCCCCCCACCCCCCTCCCCACCCCGCAGGTGCTCATTGCTCTCAG
>NW_006283137.1:246444-246881 GCF_000327345.1 Myotis davidii
TGCACCACCCACCCTGGCTGCTGCCAAAAATGTCTAAGACGGGACACGCATGGAGCAGGGTCACGCATGGAATGGGGTCACACGAGGAGCACACCTTGTGACACGGACTTGCCCTGTTCATAACCGTCCGTGCAGAGCCCCACCCCCCGCCTCCCGTCTGCTGTGCAGGGTGGATGGTGACAGGGGTCCTGGGGGATCTCGAAGTCCAAGAGCCCCTCGCACCTTGTTGTCGTCCATGACGGTGTTGAGAGACTCGATCCACATGGGGTCGATGTCCCCATCCAGGACAATCCACTTGGGGCCTTCGTGGGTGATGTTGGCCAGGTCCCGCATGATGGTCGAGAAGAGGCCTGTGAGAGAGCAGGGCTGGTGTGAGCAGGGCTGGTGTGAGCAGGGCTGGTGTGAGCAGGGCTGTCAGGCGGGCTGGTGGGAGTCAG
>NW_006283137.1:247118-247594 GCF_000327345.1 Myotis davidii
ACGGGAGCCGGGGGCGGCCTCCCGATGACAATGTAACCCACGCCCACGGGCTGTGGGGCAGGGGGGTACGGGGCAGAAGCAACCCGAGTCCTCAGCCCAGAGGCCACGGCTAAGGACACTGCATGGGCCCGGGCGCCCTGGCGTGCACACAGGTGACGGCTGGCGGGGAGCCCCATCATGGAAGTGCAGCCTTCCCAGTGGCTCAGGGCGCAGCTTGGGGGGCGCCCTGTTCGTGAGTTCATGTCCTTTTTAGCAAATTGGGGTCAGGCAGCTTCGGCCTTTTTGCAAATAGATGGCTGTGAGTGTCCCTGGCCGTCCGCGCTTGGAGATGATGCTCCTGAGCGCGTGGGAGCCCCTGGGGGTCTCGCTGCTCGAGAACCTTCTGGCGGCCTGCGGCGGCTGGTCACGGGCCCCCTCGCTTTCACCCCGGGCAGGCAGCAGGCGGCAGGTGGGGGCTGCCTCCGTGAGGCTGGGAG
>NW_006283137.1:247699-249598 GCF_000327345.1 Myotis davidii
CAGGGGGAGGGGAGGGTCCCGGCAGGCAGGCTGTGGGCGGCGGCACCTGCCTGGGACTTGCCACTGCCCGCGTTCCCGATGACGAACACCGAGTGGCGCACTTGCAGCAGCTCCTCCAGCTGCACCACCTTCAGCACAAAGCTGTCCTCCGCCTGCAGCTTCAGCTCCACAATGCTCTGCTTGATGATCTGGGGGGGGCACTGGGTGTGGGTGCTGGGCACGGGGCGGGTGCTGGGCACGGGATGGGATGCTGGGGTGATGTCTCCATGTCCCTCCCCAAGGCCGTGAGACCTGCACGGTTTGCCCGATGCCCTCAGCTCCTCGGAGACCCCAGCGCTGAGCGAGGACTGGCCGGGGCTGAGCGGCGGCCGTGTGTGTGACCATCGCGGGCTGGATGACCAGGCCCCCGGGCAGGAAACGCCCTGGGCGGGCAGGACCCACCTTCTCGAAGTTCAGGTCCCGCTTCCGAGGCACCTCCAGGGCCGGGAAGAGGTCCCCGATGAGCCCCATGAACACGGGCAGGTCGTCCGTCACGATCTTGGGGATGTTGAAGTCCCTCAGCGCCCGCATGAGCACCTGGTCCTCCGCGCGGCTGGGGTCACCCCGCTTGAGGGAGCCGGCCACCACCAGCACGGACTTGATGGCCCGCAGGCCCCAGTCGTAGTGATCCTGCGGGGAGGGTGCCGTGTGAGCGCCCCGGGGCCGGTGATGCCCTGGCCCGAGGGGGTCTGGGGTCCAGGAGGGCGGGCGGGGCTCTGCCAGGCCAGCGTGGAGCGCGCCAGGCCCCTGAACTCGGCCCGGGCTGCCCGCGCACCTGCTTGGAGAGCAGCTCCTTGCACAGCGTGTAGAGCGTGATGAACTTCCGGGCCAGCAGGCGGGCGTCCAGGAAGCCCTCGGCCACCAGCATGATCTCGCAGATCAGCTCGAAGTCGGGCACCACCATCGCGCAGGGCCTGTGAGGGGTCAGCGGTCAGCCAGGCCCCGCCCACCAGGGGTGCACTCACCCGCCCTGAGGGGAGCGGGGGACACGCAGCGCTGCTGGTCTAGATGCCAGGGCTGGACTGGGCTCCCAGCCCCCTCCCCTCCGCTCTCCCCACCTCCCTGTCTCTCCCCCACCCTCAGGCCCTGCGCCTGCGCCCTCCACCCTTCTCTGGGGGTCACCCTGCACCCCGCCTGCCACGGTCTCCAGGAGGGACCCCGCTCTGGGAAGACAGCACAGGAGGTGGGCATCTGCTCTTTAGGGGGTCCTGGCCGGCTGGGTCCCTTCTGCCCCGGACCCGCTTCTGCACCAGGTCTTCCCTCTCCCGGCTCCGCCCGCCTCTGCTCCTCCCCTGCCCGCCTCCCCCTCCCCCACACACCTGAACAAGGCCTTCAAGTTCTCGGGCAGCTCCGTGCGCCCCGCGTACCCGGGGTTCATGGTGATGAAGATGCCGACGGTGGGGATGAGGCCGATGATCTCCCCCAGGAAGTTGAAGGTCTTCTTCTTGGCCCGAATGGCATCCTGGACGCACTTGACCTGGGCAGTGGGCGCAGACGGTGGGCGGGGGGACGCGCGGCTTCATGTGTTTAAATTGAACTTTAAATCTTGAGACCGGCGTAGATTCACACGCAGTAAGGCCAAACGCCGGGGAGCCCCCACACGCTCCACCCCACGGCCCCACGGTAACCTCTGGCATGGCCGGGGTGCAGACGCCACGGGCACGGACGTGGACAGGCAGGACATGGGGCGTGTCTGTCACTGGGAGACCCCCCACCCCCCAGGCACCTCTGCAGCCACACCCTCTCCCTCCTGCCCCAGACTCTCCTTGACCTGCGCGACCCTGTCTGTGACGCTGTCCCCGTGGAGGGACGGAGCGGGCCGCCAGCGCGTCACCCTAGGCCCAGGAGGCCCCAGGTGCT
>NW_006283137.1:249805-251229 GCF_000327345.1 Myotis davidii
CTACTGCACTGGGGTTAGGGGTCCCCGAGGCAATGGCCAGCACTACCCGAGGGTCCGGGGGAACTGGCTGGCTCGCCTTCTCTGTCTTACTGGCCTCCGGCCCCGGGACAATCCGTGCAGAGGAGGGAAACCTGAGTGGAGGGTGTCGGCTCCCCGCATTCACCCCTAACCTTGCCAGCAAACCTGTGTCATCGAACCCATTTTACAGATTGGAAGGTGGAGGCACAGAGAGTTTAAATCACTGGCAAGCCCTGCTCCACCTGGTCCCCGCCACCCTGTGCTCTGGCCCGAGGGTTCCCCAAACAGGAGCACACCCCCTCCTCCCCTTTTCTCCGTTGTCTTCCCCTTCTCCCCTGACACTCTTGTCTCACTAACGAACTCCTATGCATCCTTCAACACCCAGCTCCACTGACACCTACAACAGGCCCTCTGTCCGGGTTCCCTCATCCCTATCCAATCCCATCCAAGCCTCCACAGCGGATTCTTACTGTTTTCACTTCTGTCCGCCCAACCAGAGTGTGGCCCCTGGAGGTCAGGGCTGGGGTCTCGCTTATCTCTGTGCCCCCTGGTCGGGCTGCACAAACGGACCCCACGGGAAAGCTGACTTGCCCCGAGCTGACAAGGCAACGAGTCCCTGTGCCCAACCCAGCGACTGCGCGACTGCGCGGGCCCTACCTGCACGGCGATCACCGACAGGACCTCCACGGAGATGCGGTTAAACTCGTCGAAGCAGCCCCAGGCCCCAGTCTGGGCCAGGCCCTTGTAGATGTTGCCGCAGGACTGGAAAGGCGAGATTGGGGGAGAGAGGAGGAGGCCCTCAGCTGGCCCTCAGCTGGCCCCGCCCCTGGGGGCCCCTGCCCCTGCCCCTGCAGTCGGGGAAGGGAGGGGAGACCTTGTAGTCCATCTGCTCGGAGCAGTTGAAGACATACACCATGGTGCCCAGGGCCCGGCCCAGGTCCTTCGTGGTCTCTGTCTTGCCCGTCCCGGCCGGGCCCGCGGGGGCGCCTCCCATGATCAGGTGCAGGGACTGGGTCAGGGTGATGTAGCACCTGCGGGGGACCCGCCCGGTGAGCTCCGAGGCCAGGGCCCTTGCCTTCCCCGCGCTCGGCCACACCCGCTCGGCCCCGCAGGCAGGGAAGGGCTTGAGACGCGGCCGGGGAGCAAGCTCGGTGCCAGGTCCAGGCACCCTGTGTCCCCTGAGGTTCACTCTGAATCCCTGCTCGGTCCCCAACGCACTCATGCGGGTCACACAATACCTTCCCCATGTTGCCGGCCCTCAGAGGCTGAGCCACCCTCAGGCCCCACAGCCAGAGGCGGAGCCTGGGCAGCGGAACGAGCGCCCTGGGCTGGGCCCCGGGTGGACAGCTCCCACCGCGGCCCCCGGACCGGACGCCTGGCCCTTCCAGCCCCCGCAGGACGTCTGG
>NW_006283137.1:251658-253160 GCF_000327345.1 Myotis davidii
GAGTCTCCGGCAGGGACAGGGGGAGAGAGCCCAGGAACAGGGCCGCCTCCCCGCGGCCGTGCCTTGGCCGTGATCATCTTGGCCACCACGTCGCGCGCGTGCACGTCGATGGTGCAGATGGTCATGATCTTCATCCTGTCGCCCGCGTTCAGGTTCCCAATGAGCAGGGTGATGAGCACGTTCAGCTGACTTATCTGCGGGAGCAACGGCCTTCGGTGGGCCCGGTGCCCGCCGCCCTCGGGGGTCCCGGCTGTGGGGTCCCTGGGGCTCCCTCCGGGTAGGGAAGACCACCGTGCTGTTTACAATAATGAAACGCAGAAGACTGTTCCCGACAGCCCCCGGCTGGGGGTGGGGCAGCTGTGGCGCGGCCCCGGGTGGGAGGGGGTGCCACGGGGCCACCAACAGTGACGGAGTAGGAGGAAAGCTGGTGCCAGGGACAGAGCGGGTAGGGAGTGAAAACAGTGGATCTTAAAGCATCGGAAACCCAATTCCCCATAAAAATAAGCCGTTGGATGTCTATTTCCACATATACCTTTACATATATGAACCCCAAAAGATTACAATAGCAATATTATATTATATACACCTAATGTATACTAAATAGTATTAGAATAACAAACGGGAATAATAATATTGTGACAGTGGTTATATCTGGGTATCGTAGCTTTTCCTTCTCCCTTTTTTTTTTTTTTAAGAGTGGTAGTTTAGCCCTGGCCGGTTTGGCTCAGTGGATAGAGCGCCGGCCTGTGGACTCAAGGGTCCCAGGTTCGATTCCAGTCAAGGGCATGTACCTCGATTGCGGGCACATACCCAGTGGGGAGTGTGCAGGAGGCAGCTGATCAATGTTTCTCTCTCATTGATGTTTCTAACTCTCTATCCCTCTTCCTTCCTCTGTGTAAAAAAAATCAATAATATATATATATATATTAAAAAAGAGTGGTAGTTTAAAACATTTTTAAATATATATTTTTATTGATTTCAGAGAGGAAGAGAGAAACATCAGTGATGAGAGAGAAGCATTGACCGGCTGCCTCCTGCACGCCCCCTACTGGAGCCCACAACCCGGACATGGGCCCTTGACCGGGACCCTTGGGTCCGCAGGCCAACGCTCTATCCATTGAGCCAAACCGGCCAGGGCCCTTCTTCCACTTAAAGATCACCTTTGGTTTCTAAATTCTTAATCAGGAATCTTTTTAAAAAATGGCTGGCGGTAGCATTTGTCCCATTTCCAGGCAAGAATTTAAAGCCCGGTCTTGGTAAAGCGGTTACTCGGGCAGAGCGGGGGCGCTGCCAACTGCGGGCCTCTCCCCGCGGGGACGTAGGGCCCTGTGCTCCGGGCGGCCATGCGCCTGCTTCCTGCTGTGCGGATGGCCCCACTCACCTGCTTCTTGTTGTAGTCCTTGATGGCGTTCTCGTATCCTTCCTCCAGCCGCGCGAAGGCCATGCCCACCTCCGTGGTCCACCAGATCTGGGTGCACGTGAGCGCCACCTGCAGGCGGAGG
>NW_006283137.1:253291-253813 GCF_000327345.1 Myotis davidii
GACCCGCGGCTGTGCGCTTGGCCTAATGCCAACCACTTGCTTTGTCATTTGAAAAATTTAATATGGGGCCTGGCCCGCGTGGCTCAGTGGATAGAGCGTCCGCCAAAGGGTCCCGGGTTCGATTCCGGTCAGTGGCAGGCTCCTCCCCAGCCAGGGCCCTGGTTCCCGCATGTGCAGGAGGCAACCAATCGGTGTGTCTCTCTCACATCAGTGTTTCTGTCTTTCCCGCTCTCCACTCTCTCTAATAATCAAGGGCAAAATATCCTCGTGTGAGGACTAAAAAAACAAACAAATAAATGTAATAGTGGTCATCACCTGCCTCCCAGGGTGGAGGTGGAGGGGAGAGTGGCCACCTGCAAACGCGGGGTGGGGGTGCCAGGGATCATGTGCGGGCAGTTTCTAGGCAGAGGAGGGAGGGAGACCAGGGGAGAATCTGGCAGAGGAGCCAGGCTAGTCTGAGCCCCGAGGCGTTGCTGACACTCAGAGAGGCTCCATCTGTGCCCCCCCCACCCCCCACCGGCC
>NW_006283137.1:253990-254493 GCF_000327345.1 Myotis davidii
CCACGCGGCCAAATCTCGGGGTGTCTCACGTGAGATTCCCCCTACCCCCCCAGCTGACTCACCTCCGGATTCTATTTTCCTTCGGCTAATGCCAAAATTGGTTCGGCTACTGGATCAATACTTGGGCATGGGATGTGGGGGAGGGGCAGCCAGGACCGTTAGCCGGGAGAGGGGCCCAGGGTACCCAGGGAAGGGGGCCTCCGGGATCTGGCAAAGCGAAGAGGCCAGTGGTTCTTCCTGAACAGGGTGAGGACTCGGGTCCGGTGTGGGGACCCCCCAAAGCCACAGAGCAATTCACCGGCACCCGTGCACCCCTCCCTCCTGCTCTCTCCTTTCCTTCCAGGCGCACCCTCACTCTGTGGGTAAGGCTGTGCCAGGGATTCTAGCCATCGGTCCTTCCAGCACTCACTCTATAAACAAGGGGGGAGGAGACACCCCGGGCGAGGGCACGCGGCTCTCACACGCCCTGCCCTGTCACCCTGGGGGGGGTCCCCGTCCGCGCC
>NW_006283137.1:254835-257881 GCF_000327345.1 Myotis davidii
AGGGGCCTGGGGCAGGGGCCTGGGGCAGATGCAGGGGCCTGGGGCAGGGGCCTGGGGCAGACACAGGGTCTGTTCGGAGATTTCTCTTCCCTGAAAAGCTCTGGCCCAGCCACGAGGACTGTTTCCCTGTCACACGCTCAGACCTGACATCTGGGGCCACCCTGTGACTCCCCCCCGGGTTGGGCAAAAGAAGGGTTACACCCGTGAGTGCCGGGACACAGGACTTACTCTTGTACTTACAAAAACGACGGTGGCCCTGCCTCTGCTGTCCGCCGTCTAGCGGCTCCCCCACCCCTTTCAGAAGAGCCTGGGCAACCTTTTTCCTTCCCTCCCGGGACCCGGGCTTTATTGGGGGAGAGGGGTGGGGGCATCCTCAGTAGGGGGTGTGCAGGAGGCAGCTGGTCGATGTTTCTCTCTCTCATTGATGTTTCTAACTCTCTGTCCCTCTCCCTTCCTCTCTGTAAAAAATCAATAAAATATATTTGAAAAAAATAATAAAAATAAAAGCTGGGAGACAGTTAATAAATTAAAGAAAAAGAAAAAGAAGAGAGTCTCGCTCAGCTCCCAGCATCCAACCCACTTTCCGGGTGAGGAAATCGAGGCCCAGGAGGTAAAAGGCAGGGTCCACAGCGAGTCTCCGGTCTTGGTGCCATGGCCGGGCCCCGGGTGGTTTCTGGAGTGGCCGGCCTTGCGGAGGCGATGCAGGGACACGGGGGACATGCCGGACACAGGGTAAGCGCGGGCCGCCTACCTCCACGGGGTCGTTGCCGTTGGAGAGGATGTCCAGGAGGTCAGCCGAGGACACAAAGTAGAACCGCGGGAAAGCCAGTCTCTTCGTCTCCAGGTACTCGGCCAGGGCCTTTTCGCACACGGCCAGCCTGGCGGAGCGGAGGGGGGCGGGCGGAAGGAGGTTTGGAGGCCGAGGGGCAGGTCTCCTCCAGGCCACCCTGTCAGGGGACTGGCAGCAGGAGATGCGGGTGCGTGGCTCCCAGCCCGTGGCGCCCATTCCCTGCGCCCTGACCCCGTGGGCGCCCTGGGCAGGAGGGAGCCTGGCTTCATCCCCACAGTCCATGCTCCCTCTGGAGGGGATGGCGTGGCCGGGGAGCACCAGCTCCCAAGGAAAGGGTGCTCGAACCCAGGACCGGGCTCTCTGTGCCCGCCCTGGCCGGCCCTGGTCCCCGCAGGCTGGGACCCACCTCTTCTTCATGTCCTCCAGCTTCTCGTAGAGACCGGGCTTGTTGGTGGCTTCCACCACATTGGGCGTCTTCACCGCCTCCTCCATCAGGGCCTGGGAAGAGCAGGGGCCGCCCGGCGTCAGAGTCCCGCGTCCCCCGGCGTCAGAGGTCCCAGCTGGACAGTGCCGGGCAGGGCGGGGCGGCCAGGCGCACCTTGAACTCCTTGTCGATGTCGTCGAATTTGTGGGACTCCTCGGGCAGCTGGGTGCGGATGTCCTCCGAGCCCACGAAGATGCTCTCCAGGTGGCTCCAGGTCCGCTGCACCTCGAACCAGATGGAGATGACCGAGTCCGCCGTGGACAGCTTCTGCTGCCAGCTCGTCACCTCGTTCAGGAAGTGCGACAGGTACTTGGACATCATCAGGTTCTGCAGCTGCACCTGGTTGTCCTCCAGCGTCTCCACCAGCACCTCGTCCGTCCGGAGCATCATGGTGCCCGTCCGCGGGTGCGGCTCGTGCTCAAACACCATGGTGGACCAGGTGCTGTCCAGCACCTTCAGCACCTGCGGGCAGTGGGGAGCAGGTCAGCAGGCCCCTGGCGGGAGGGCGAGGAGGACCCGGGCTCCTGGGAACACCCAGCTGCCCCCGCACCAGCACGGGTGGACCCTGAGGACAGGATGCCCGGGGAAGGCAGCCTGACACAGAGCCACGCATCCTGTGCTCCCGTGGCTGTGACGTGGCTGGAAGACAGACTCACGCAGACGGCGGTGGGTCAGGGGTGCTCCGAGCGGGGCAGGGTGGGGAGAGAAGACGGGTGGGGGAGCCGAAGGGCACAGGCCTCTTTCTGGAGGTGAACGGCTCTAACATAGACTAACGGTCACACATGGCGGTGACCCATATCCGTGCCGACGCTAACGGTCCTGGGGCTGTGCACTCCGCTTGGCGAATGGTGTGGGAGTTACAGCGGAATAAAGCCTTGTTTTTACACCAAAATGTGAACATCCAAACCCCCACTGCCGTCGGTGAGGGGAGAGGCCTGTGCTGCACGGAGCCTCCGGGGCCCCTGTGGTGGCGGCTCATTAACCAGCAGGTACTGGCTGAGGGTCAGCCCTCCCCCTTCCTCCCGGGGCAGAGGGGGAGGGCCAGGACGAGGTCGGGGCGCTCCGGGAGAGGAGAGCTCGGGGTGCACACTGTCCTGGGCAGGGAGGCAAAGCTGGGCAGGAGCTGGGTTCTTCCCGGGAATGAAGCCCGGAGACATTCGACAGGGTTCCGTGTGGGCAGGGCAAGACGAGGCCCGGGGGACATCCCTTTCGAGTTCTGTGAGCACCGGCCCCAGGGAAGGGGGACAGGCCTGCAGGTGGGGCCTCTGCTTCAGTGTCACCTGGACAAGACCCCTGTCCGTGCACAGGGCTACCTTCTCCTCCCGGACAATCCACCTTTCCCGTCCACAGGGCTACCTTCTCCATCCCGGACTCCTTCACCGCCTTGTCCACGATGTTCCGGACCTCATCCTCGAACTTGTGCAGGTTCAGCTGGAGCAGGTCCGCCAGCACAGTGTCCTCCGACATCTCAAACTTCACCTGGGGCCGGGAAAACAGCAGGTTCCACACAAGGACCCCTCTGTCCCTCCCAGAGAGGCAGGTCCGTGCCCATCCCAGGCCCCGAGAGAGCGGGCAGTTCCTTCTCCCAGCCCCACCGTCCCTCCCCGGAAAGCCGTGTAACGGGATGGCGGGGTTCTGCAGGTCGCTCACGGCGCGCAGCGAGGTGATCATGTTCTTCACGGTGTTGTCCAGCCCCACGAAGGCGTCCCAGGTCTTCATCTCCTTGTCCAGGGACCGCACGTCCTTGGCGAACTTCTTGCAGTCGATGTCCA
>NW_006283137.1:258051-261581 GCF_000327345.1 Myotis davidii
CAATGCCAGGGAGGACCCCTTAGAAGGAATGACAGAGGTTGGTGAACTGGGTGGGTACAGGGGGAAAACAACCCTGTGGGAGAGATGCAACTTAAAAGATCGAAAATAAAAGATAAAATTTTAAAAAGATACAACTTGGAAGTTA
Source organism: Myotis davidii (assembly GCF_000327345.1). Taxonomy (NCBI): domain Eukaryota; kingdom Metazoa; phylum Chordata; class Mammalia; order Chiroptera; family Vespertilionidae; genus Myotis; species Myotis davidii. The sequence goes on from NW_006283137.1 coordinate 258,197, forward strand.
GCACTTAAAATCTATTTTGGCAGAAAATCTGTTAGGACATAGAAGGACCGAACCACAAGACCGACCACAGGGTCTGACCGGCACACACAGCATTCCGCCCAACAAAAGCGGAACGTGCTCCCCCCTACCCACCCCCCACCCCCCAGGTGCCCAGGGGACCGCCCCCCAGATAAGCCGTAGCTGCGCCAGAGGACAAGCCTAAGGAACGTAAACCCAGTTGAAGCCACAGACTGTTCTCTGCGCATTGGAGTCAGACCAGGAATCGGCAGCAGGAAGGCAACAGGAAAATGCCCGGCATTCGGGACTGAAGACAGGCTTCCAGACCACCCGAGGCTCGAGCGGAGCCTCAAAGAAATAAAAAGCAAACAGACAAACAGAAGGCAAAGACCACGCAGAACTGCAGGAAATACCCAAACAGGTGGCGTGGCTACAGCCGAGAGGCGGTCCCACGACACTGAATGTTCACGCGGGAAAAGGTGAAACGGGTCCGATCAATAATCAAACCAGGAAATGAAGAGGAGAGAGCAAACCAAACCCCAGCAAACCGGAGGAAGGAGGGAGCGGCGGTGAGGCCGGTGGACAGGGTGGCAGCGGAGCCACGGAGAAGGGGCAGGACTCGCAAAGCGGGTCCTCGGGAAAGGCCACGGGGTACGGCCCAGGAGCCTCGCTGCCGGACGCAGGCGGCGGGAGGGAGGGAAGATGAGGACGGCCAATGGCGGAGGCGCCACTCATGAGGGGAAACCAGGGCAACTTCCCGCTGAGCCTCCCGGCTGGGCTATTTTTTAAACATTTTAAAGAGAGGTGAGATGTGAGGGAGGAGGAGGAGGAGAGAGAGAGGTCTGTGCAGAGATGCTGTGGAGAGAGACCCCCCCCCCAGGCCAGGAGACCAGCTAATCAAATAGTCATTTTTACAAATGTAGATAGAATATGTAGGTAATATCAGTCTCAAATAGCCTTAACCTACTTAAAATGATTGAAATGTTTAATTACTTATAAATACTTATTATTTTACGCCTTGAGCTGCTTGTAGTCGGGCACAGCGACTTCGAACAGGCTCCCCGACTTGCACAGCCCCTCCATGATGCGCTCCATGGCCAGGATGCTCTTCTGTTCCTGCGGGCGGGTGGCGAGGGATGCGGTGAGCAGGGCCGCCCCTGCACGCAGGTGGGCCCTGGGCCCTGGGCCTTCCTCAGAGCCACTGGCACCAAAGGACTGCCCCAGCCAGGAGGGCGAGGGGATGTGGGATGAGAGGCCTGCCAGCCCCACCTCCGCACAAAGCAGGTAGTGAAGGCTGGTGGTCATGGCTCTACGGCTCAGGCTAGGGTCTCCCTTCACACCCCACCCCCACCCCCAGTTTCCCAGGTCCCAGGCCTCCAGCGGGGACTCCCCTAGAGCTGCAGGGGCAACCCAGCCTCCCATCCCCATGGGCTCCCTCCCTGCTCTTCCCGGGGTGGGGATGACCCTCTGCCTCCCGCTGCCAGGCCCACCCACCTCTGCAGTGCGAGCCGCTCTGGCCTGGCCATCCTGTGTCTCTGATGAGCTGCCGCCTGCCGCCAGCTCTGGAGCCCCCACGCCTAACCTCGAACTGCTGGCACTTCCTCCGCAGGATGTTGACCTCGTTGGCCTGCAGGGGCGCCACGTTCTGCTTCACCAGGATGGCCAGCTTCTTGGTGTTGGTCCACTGCTCCGGCAGCTCCTAGGCCGGCAGAGGCAGGGGCGCTCCTAGTTCTGCTCTTTTCAGACTTTCCGGCGGGAAACAGGCCCCAGGGAGCCGCTCCCAGCAACCACGCCAGGCAGCGGCATCTGCACGCGACTGTGGCCCAGGTGACCTGAGCCCGTGTGTGCATGCACGTGTGCTGTGCATTGTATGTACACACGTATGCATGCATGTATGTGCAGTGTGTGTATACGTGTGTGTGTGTGTGTGTGTGTGTGTGTGTGTGTGTGAGAGAGAGAGAGAGAGAGAGAGAGAGAGAGTTTCAAAAGGCCACATCGAAGTTGCAAAAATCCTAGGCAATTTTATCCCATGCATAGATTCCTGCAGCCACTGCCCCGGTCCCCGCAGGGCTGTCACCACGAAGGAACTGCCTGTGTCATCGCTGCAGCTGCCGCCGCACCCTGTCCCTGGCAGCCACTACCCTGTTATATTTTACAAGTTCTTCAGACCTGGGCAAATATTGTTCTTAAAACCATAAAATATTTTAAAGAAAAAATCCAACCCCCGGACTCTGCCCACAGATGGCCGTGGTTTCACCTTCTACGATGAGCTCAGGGATTCCGTCAGCTGCGGCGCACCTCTAACCCGTTTCATCTCACCGCTTCCCCGCCACTCCCCACCCGGTCTGCAGTCCCAGAGCTCCTGGAACCAGCCACCCACACGCCCAGCCCTCAGCACGGGTCCGCAGCCAGCTGCCCACACAACCTGGACCTGAGCCGCAGCTCCTCCACCTCTGCTCCGTGTCCACAAGAAGGGGTCTCGTCCACAGCCCCTCCCCCGGCCACGGCCAGGGCTCCTGGCCGCCCTCCCTGCCCCGGACGCCGAGGCCCCCCCGCCGCCCACCTGCAGCTTCACGTGGATCTCCTCCGGCATCTCCTCCCCGTACGTCCTGAGCAGCTCGATGGTTTGCTTCAGGGGCTCAAACATGTTGTCGGTGGCCACCTGCCGCTCCTTCACCTTCATCAGGTGCCCCATCACCTCCACCAGGCCGTCGTAATCCCCTTCCCTGACCGGCGTCTTCAGGCCGGCCCTGGCGGCTTTCATGAAGGCCTCCAGGTCACCGAGGCTGCGGGGCGAGACAGCGCCTGTGACAGGTGCCCCTCCTCCTCCAGTCCATCCCGGACGCGCTGTTCTCCACCCGCTCCCCTCGGCCTGAGGGGCAGATCCAGGGAGGCCCCTGCTGCCTCCCCGCCCTCAGCTCAGCCCCATGCACTCAGGACCTGCCCGCCGCCTGCAGCTGCACCGTCACTGGGACATTCGCCACCTGTCAGGCCACCCAGCCAGGCTCTAGGCTCCTGGGGGTACTCGGCACCTGGTTACCGTGAGTGCGGGGGAGGCAGTGGAGTGTCCTGGCAGCCAGGTGCCCCTCCTGCTGGCACCGCCCGAGGTGGGGTGCTGCCTCTCAGCTGGACCTTCGCCCTCCCACACCCCCTGTCTGCCCTCTGGCATGGTCCGGGCAGCGGGGTGTGGGGGGCGCCCACCTGCTGACCACATGGTTGCTCAGGTGGCGCTTGAACATGAAGCTCCAGCGCTTGATGGTGTTGAGCAGCGCCTGCTTGAAGGGCCGGCAGTCGCACTGCAGCCACCCACTGAACACCTGCGTGTTCTCGCACCGCGACACCTCCTCGTACAGCCGCTCGTACGAGTCGATCTGCAAGACAGGCTCCA
>NW_006283137.1:262262-262612 GCF_000327345.1 Myotis davidii
CGCCACCCGCTTCCCCGCAGGAAGGACCGTTCACGGGCGAGCGCGTGTCCACGGAAAGGCAGGTTCTGTTCATTTGAAGGGAGGTGAACGCCCGCCCACAGCGTGACAGACGCTCAGCCACGGGATGAGCACCCTCGGCCCGGCTCGTTTGCGTGACTCATGCGGATGCCTCTGTGAGGAGGGGCAGAGCCTACGGACGGCACCTGTCCGGTGGGAACTTAGGTCTTTTTTTTTAATGTTTTTTTAAAAATAAATTTTTATTGATTTCAGAGAGGAAAGGAGAGGGAGAGGGAGAGAGAGAGAAACATCAATGATGAATCATGGATCGGCTCGCTCCTGCATGCCCCACA
>NW_006283137.1:262653-263154 GCF_000327345.1 Myotis davidii
GCCTGCTGCCGGGCCCTAGGGCTCCCCGTCTGGCCCTGGGGGGTCGGCCGCCCCCTCCCCCTGGAACTGTGAGTCACAGACTCTTCTCCCAGAGGCAGCTGCCTCCTGATCGGTCAGCCTCACCAGACCAGGACAGTAAGGGAACCGACACAGTAAAACCAGGCTCTCCTCCCCGGGGACGGGGCGGTACCTGGGGGCGGGGCTCCCACGCACCTGCTGCTGGAACTGCGTGAGGGTGGGCGGCGACTTGGTGACCAGCTCCTCGGGCCGCAGGTCCAGGTCCTCCAGGGTGATGACGCGGCCGTAGGTGAGGAAGTTCTTCATGGACTCCTGCAGGTCGTCCACCCACAGGTAGGAGTAGCGCTCGAACGAGTCCTGGAACTCCTCGGCCTCCTTCATGGCGCCCATCACCAGGTTGGACATCTCCTCGCGCATCTCCATCAGGTCCGCCGTGTCCTCCAGGTCCGACTGCGAGGGCGGGGGGGCGCCGCCCGTGAGCGT
>NW_006283137.1:264284-269942 GCF_000327345.1 Myotis davidii
AGAATCAGGGATCGGCGGCCTCCTGCATGCCCCACACTGCGGATCAAGCCGGCAACCTGGCATGTGCCCTGACCGGGAATCAGGGTGCCCTATTTCAGTGCCTGTGGGGCGCCCAGAACCCCACCTGACTGTCCTTCCTCTTGGGCAGGGTTGATGGCGCTTAGAGTCCGTGGACGGGGAGCGGGGGAGTCACGAGTGTGAGAGTGCCAGGTGCGGAGGGAATCGCGGGGGGCGGGGGTTACGGCACAGGCGGAGACAGACACCAGGAAGGGGCCAGGGCACACGCTGGGCGTCCCGAGGGGGTGGGCAGGCATCGGGGAACGCAGGCCAGGCCCATGGAGGAGGAAGGACGAGGTTTGGGGAGGGGAGAGGGAAGTCCCACCCAGTCCCGGGGCCCCCGATGGCACTCAGAACCAGTCAGGTAGACAGTCAGAACTAGTCAGGTAGACGGTGACGTGGTTCTGAGCTTGGAGGCAGTTCCGAGCCAGGAAACACGCGGGGCCCAGAGCGGGGAGCGGGGAGGGGGGAAGGGAGAGGCCCCACTGACCTTGTAGTTGACCCGGCCCCTGGCCAGGCGGGGGATGAGCTTGGCCACGTTGTAGATGTCGTTGATGATGCTCTCGATGAGCGCCAGGAAGCCCCTGTCATCGCCCACCTCCAGCGACGGCGAGAACACCAGCCCGTCCTCGCTCAGCTCCATGTGGATCTCGAACAGCGGCGCCACGCTCTCCTGAAACGTCGCCGGAGTCCGTGCCTCTCCTCGTCCTTGGGGCCCGCCCGGAGGGAGTTGGGAGGGTTCGACTCCCGCGGCCCGGACCGCCCAGAGAACACGTGTCCCGCTGGCCCGGGGCCAGAAGCAGCGGAGCAGCCCCGGTGGGACGGGGCCGCCCACGCCAGCTCACAGCCTATGCCTGCTGCTCGCTAGCTGTGCGGCCTCAGTTCCCCAGAGGGATACAATGACCTGGCTGCCGTGGCTCAGGGGACAGAGCGTCAGACCCGGGTTCGATTCCAGGCAAGGGCACGGACCTTGGTTGCTGGCTCGATCCCTGGCCCTGGTCGGAGGCACGTGCGGGAGGCAACCCTCGTCGATGTGTCTCTCACATCGATGTTTCTCTCTCTCTGTCTCCCCCTCCCTTCCACTCTCTCTAAATATCAATGGAAAAATATCCTCAGATGAGGATAAACCGAAAAAACCAATACTAATACAATGAGCAAAAGCACTTTTCAGGGCAGAGACCACGGCCCCCGTCTCTTTGGGTTACATCGAGGACGACGTGCACACGGCCACAGGAAGTCGCCGACGGGGCCGGCTGGCCGCCAAGTGCTGGTGGCCATGGCGCAGTGCGTGGGGGGTCACAGCACGCACACGGGCACACACACAGACACAGACACACGTCATGCGCCTCGCACGCACGACTCACGTCCAGAACCATGTTGTTGATGAGGTAGCTGAGCGACATGCGGATGAAGTTGTCAAACGCGTCCAAGACCATGCCGTCGATGTAGATGACGTAGTCCTTCCAGGAGTGGCTGGTCGTGACCGCTCGGAACAGCTCCGCGTTTTCCTGCCGGCAGACCCCGCGGTTGGCGGCCGCCTCGCGGCCGTCAGCACCCTCCCCGGTCAGTGTCCACAAGGACTCGGGGCACCCTGCCTGCGCCCACGCTCCCGACACACGGTGCTTCTCGCGTCCTGTGTGTTCACGTCAAAACCGACTAAAACACAAGCTGGCTTCCCCGGCCGCCGAGGGAGGCCCCTGCGAGGACCCGGCGCGGCCGGGGACCCAGGCCGAGACCCCAGATGCCAGGCGCCAGGCCGGCAGGGCCATGGGCTCCCAGACTGTGCGCATGCCAGCCAACAGGTGCCCCCGCACTGCGGTCCCCACTAAGTGTGTTGGCACCGGCCGGCCGGGCACACACATCCAGTGAGCCTCGCCCCCAGGCTGGGCCGCCTCCTCGGGAGGTCACCAGAGCCTCACGCCACGCGTGCCTCCAGCGCCAACCCCGGGAGACGAGCTTCGGGGACCGCGTGGGAGGATGGCCCTTGTCCACACCCGCTCCAGGCAGGGACGGGCAGTGGTCTCACTCTTGGAGCACAGGAGGGGGACACAGACAAGAGAACCGGCCTCGAAGGCCGCGTTGGGGGGTCTGCTACTTCACGACAGGGCTCTGGGATTGCGGAGCGGAGGCTCCGCTCCGGACCGGCTGCGGCACCGTTGCTATGGGAACCCCAGCCCTCGCGTCCCTGGGCCTCACCGCCACCATGGCCTGGATCTTGATCCCCGCCTCCTTGACCGCCGTGTAGCGCTTGTTCAGGTTGGTCAGCCGCCCGTCCAGGTCCAGCAGGGCCTCCTTCTTGTTGTCCTTCCTTTCGAACAGTGGGTTGGCCGACCAGTCCTGAGAGGGCGCCGGGCATGAGGGGGGCGTGTGGAGGCCGCGTTTCCGGCCTCGCTCCTGTCTGCCGGCTCGCAGAGCTGCCCTGGCCCTGCTGGCCTCAGAGGGGACGTGGCCGCTGGGGAGGCAGGCCCGTGCCCTGGGCGCCGGATCTCAAAGCCAGTCGGGCCTCAGAGGAGGGACTGGAGGACGGCCGCAGCGTCCCCCCTCCTCCGGGAGGCCGCCCCCACCCCCGCCCCCGCGGGTCCCACCGTCTCTGCACCATCGTGGGCCTCACCTTCATGGCCTGGGCGATGCCCTCTATGTTTTGCTTGGCTTTCTGCATCCTGGTCTGCAGGTTGTGCAGAACCTCTCGCATCTCCTGGATGTACGTGAGGACGCCTGGGACCGGAGGACGAGCCGGTGAGCGGGAGGAGACTCCTGGGCCGGCCTGGCGCCTGGCGTTAGGGGACGCGCCTGGAAACTTCCTCCGCTCCCCTGGAGCACGGAGTCACCGAGGTCCCTGAGGGGCCACGCCAGGACGGTGCCGGGGTACCCACGGTCCGCCTGTGCCCAGCCCTGACCGCCACAGCGTGCGGGAGGTGAGCGCCCAGAAAGAGATGCGCTCCGGGAGAAAGGCGAGAAAAGAATCGTATGACTGCCTGGCCCAGAAGAGCCCGCGGACCCTGGTTCAGACGAGTGGACCGTCCTGCCTTCTCCTAGAGACCGCGGAGGCCGGAAGAGAGGGCAGGAGGCGAGGCTGGAGGTCTTGATGGAGGGGGTGCCCACCAGCGTGGGGCCAGGGCACAAGGGGTGCTGGGGCAGGCACTTCTGCCCGGTGAGCACATTTCTTTCTACTTCTGCGACACCTGCCCTGAGCCGGCTGCCATGGCCCTCACCCTGCCCTCTGCTGTGCCCGCCTCTAGCAAGTCCAGCTGGAAACGGAGGTCCTTGGTGGTCCCCAGGGAGCCTCTGCAGATTCCTCAGGCTGTTTGGGGGCTGGGCGGCCGGGGGCACCACCCTTGGGCCAAACACATGACCCTGTTGCAGTCGAAGCTGACCCACCAGCCCTGGCTGGCGTGGCTCAAGTGTTTGACTGTTGACCTATGAACCAGGAGGTCCTGGTTCCATTCTCCTTCAAGGGCACATGCCCGGTTGCGGGGTCCATCCCCAGTAGGGGGCGTGCAGGAGGCAGCCGATCAGTGATTCTCTCTCATCATGATGTTCCTCTCCAGCACCTCTCCCTTCCTCTCTGAAATCAATAAAAATATATATATTTTAAAAAGCAGACCCAGCAGCCAGCAGGCAGAAGTGGCCCACCCCGCCCACCTCGCCTAGGCGGCCAGGCCCCTGGGGGCGCGGGGGGCGGGTACCTTCGCCGTTCCAGAACAGCGTGGTCTCGGCAGTCAGCAGTTTGACGTCGATCCCTTCCAGCTCTGCCTTGATGAGGGGGAACTCCACTTCCATCACCGTGGTCTTTATCTGCCCAACACACAAGCCGGCCTGGGCCTTTGTTCCACCAAACACACCGGACGCCACCGTGCCCCCCAGCGAGGACTGTTCCCGTTCGGAAGTGTTTGTATCCCCAAGGGTTCATGTATATACTTAACTCTTTCATTGCCCATGTTATTGGGTAGAAAGAGAAGGAAAGATGGTCGTGAAGACCAGTGCGTAACCCCCAAGTTCCCCGGGCCCAGAACCAGTCAAAGAGCCTCAGCAGATGGCACGGGGGAGGGCGGGTTGGAGGGGGTGGTAACTGGGCCCCGCTGGCTCGGGGCCTCTCCTCGGTCCCCAGGCGGAGATCGGCGTTGGGTCACTCGGGGCATCGGCGCTAACAGCATCGGTTCTGTCCGGTCCGGCTGCAGCACTGCTCTGCTCTCAGAAGCTAATTTAATGCTTGAAAATCTCCACCCACAGACGAGAAAGGAAGGAGGGCACCAGCAGATGTCTCTAAATTATTCCCTAAGAACCGGCACCCCTGAGCCCCAGCTCACAGCCACCTGTGTCCTATGTCACTTTCTGAGGGCGCCCGTGTCTGCAGAAAGGGGCGTGCGCAGCATTAAAAGGGCGCACCGGGCGCATCGGGCACTGACAAGGTGCCTTTCAGAGCCACTCCACCTGCATTGGCACTGCCCACAGCCCCCAGGCCTCCCACCTCCACCCACCAATGCCGCCGAGGGTTTTCAGGTGATCCACGCGGAGAAACGGTGGGCAAGGGCAGAGGGACCAAGCGGGCAGTCCACGAGGGTGGACACCGCATGCGCGTCCGTGGGAAACCGGGTTCCGGGCAGCAGGGCGTGGCCGCCGCCTGCGCCCACGGGCTCACCTCGTTGTACCAGCCGACGATGAGCTCCAAGTTGCCCACAAACTTCCGGAAGGTCTCGTACTGCGAGAACAGGGTCTCGGCGCTGCGCGGGATCTCCTTCTGTTGCTGGAAGTTCAGGTACTTGACTTCTCTCAGCACTGCCACCAGCTGCGGCCCACAGGGAAGGCAGAGCCGGTCAGGGGGGAAATACCTTTGTTTCTCATTCTTTGGTTTCGAGAATTTTTTTTTAATATAAATTCTCAGATTGACGTTTCCACGCGGGACCCCGTGGGTGGCCCTGCTCTCAAATAGTGTGCTTGCTGAAGCCGGCCTCCAGGTGCTACTGCTCTGTCTCAGATCTAAACATGTCCTGAGCAAACTTAAAAACAAAAATGGCCCGACCGGTCGGGCTCATAGCGTTGACCTATGAACCAGGAGGACACGGTTCGACTCCTGGACAGGACATGGGCCGGGATGTGGGCTCGATCCCCAGTAGGGGGCGTGCAGGAGGCAGCCAATCCATGATGTTTCTCCCTCATCACTGATGTTTCTCTCTTTCTCCTTCTCCTTTCCTCTCTGAAATCAATAAGAAAAGATTTTTAAAATCTAAATGGCCCTAGCTGATTCGGCTCAATGGCTAGAGCCTCGGCCTGCGAACTGAAGGGTCCTGGGTTCAATTTCCCATCAGGGCACGTGCCCTGGCTGCAGGCTTGATCCCCAGTAGGGGGCGTGCAGGGGGTAGCCCATCAGTGATTCTCTCTCATCATTGATGTTTCTCTTTCTCTCCCGTCCTCTCTGAAATAAATTCTAATATATATATATATTAAAGATCTAAATTCTCCCAAAGGGCATTAGCTAGTAAAATAGATTAAATTTAAAAATACACAAAAAAACAAAGGCTTCAATGACAAAGCCTTAGCCCAGCATGACATCACCCTACGAGCAGAGGCCCCGCCCCGCGCAGAGGCCCCTTCCACACATAG
>NW_006283137.1:270227-270436 GCF_000327345.1 Myotis davidii
GATTTCTCCGTCCCTGCGGTCGGACCCCCGGGGGAAGCCAAGTGCGCGCCCAGGGAGAAGGCCCCGGAGGTGGGGGCGGGGATCTGGGGTGGGGACGTGGTCTGTTGGCTCACGGGTGGTCGATGTGCTTCAGGTCCCGCATGGGCACCTCCAGGCGCTCCTGCAGCTCCAGGCTCCACTTGAGCTGCCCGGCCACGGGGGGCATGTTG
>NW_006283137.1:270603-272436 GCF_000327345.1 Myotis davidii
CTTCAGCGGGCCCAGCCCCAGGGCCCCCCAAGTCCTCCCAGACGCCACCCCCCACCCCAGGCTCGGGAGGGAGGAGAACATGCAGGTCCCGTGGAGACCAGGAGGCCTCTCCGCGCAGCCACCAGTGAGGCGGAGCCGCCTGGAGTCTGATGGGGATGCACACCCAGCCCTGGCTTCTAACCCAATAGCACACACTAGGTCCGCGGCTGGGGAAATGAACCCCCGATGCACCAGTGCTCCCCAGGGCCTCCCTACAGTCCGCATCCTCTAAAGCAGGGGTCCTCAAACTTTTTAAACAGGGGGCCAGTTCACTGTCCCTCAGGCCGTTGGAGGGCCGGACTATAGTTTAAAAAAAAACTATAAACAAATTCCTATGCACACTGCACATAGCTTATTTTGAAGTAAAAAAACAAAACGGGAACAAATACAGTATTTGTATTTGCATGTGGCCCGCGGGCCGTAGTTTGAGGACCCCTGCTCTAAAGTGCTAACAGAGGGGCTGGCCGGCATGGCTCAGTGGATAGAGCGTCGGTCTGCGGACGGAAGGGTCCTGGGTTCGATTCCGGTCAAGGGCACATGCCCAGGGTTGCGGGCTCCGTCCCCAGTGGGGGGCGTGCAGGAGGCAGCCCATCCATGATTCTCTCTCATCATTGATATTTCTCTCTCTCCCCCTCTCCCTTCTGCTCTGAAATAAAAAATATATATTTTTTAAAAAGATGTTCTCAGAGGAGAATGAGGCCACCATTATGAAATAAACAAAGTGCTGATGGAGTCCCACCGACTCTGCCGTGGGCCCCCTGGTCTCCTGACCGGGCTGAAGAACGTGCAGTCCCTCTCCGCAGGTGGGGGGACGGCTCCATGGCTACCGCCCTTTGCCCGGTAAAAGGAGGGGGTGGCGACAGGCCTGGATAGGACCAGGAGGGGCGGGAGAGGAGCCGCCGGCCGGTCACTTGGAGACGGGGCCCCAAAGCCCGTCAGAAGCTGCTCCAGGGCTCCCCGGCCCCCGTGCTGCGAGACACGGAACCAGGCCCTGACCCCGTGCGCCCGGCTCTTCGCGCCCAAGTGAAGGCGTCCGATTAGGACCAGCCGTGGGCAAACTTTTTGACTCGCGGGCCACAATGGGTTCTTAAACTGGACCGGAGGCCGGAACAAAAGCATGGATGGAGTGTTTGTGTGAACTAATATAAATTCAAAGTAAACATCATTCCATAAAAGGGTACGGTCTTTTTTTTTTTTTTAGTTTCATTCATTTCAAACGGGCCGGATCCGGCCCGCGGGCCGTAGTTTGCCCACGGCTGGATTAGAGGGTCCCTGTGTCCGCACCCGCGTCCCCGCCCGCGTACCTTCGCGCAGGACTCGATGAAGTTACCGTCGTCGAAGGCTTGGCAGAAGATGGTGGCCAGCCTCCTGTCCAGGTCTTGAATTTTGGTCTCAAAATCAGCGTAATCGTTATCAAAACTCTAAAAGCAAATTCAAATGTTCACCTCTTTTCTTAAAAAAAACTGCTTTTAGTAATTTTAGAGAGAAAGGGAGGGAGAGAGAGAGAGAGAGAGAGAGAGAGAGACATTGATGTGAGAGAGAAATACATTATGCCCTCTACTGGGGATCGAGCCCACAACATGGGCATGTGCCCTGCTTGGGAGGATGCTCACCACTGAGCCACACTGGCCAAGGCCAACGTCAACCTCTTCATCTGCGGGCAAAGCCAGCGGTGCTCACCCTAACACCCCCGACTGGCACCGCTGGCAGGATTCGGGGCCCTCTCAGCTGAGCACGCTCACTGCTGGGACCTCCTGGCTGCAGAGCTGTCGGGAGGCCTGGAAGTGTCGAGCC
>NW_006283137.1:272485-275399 GCF_000327345.1 Myotis davidii
CACGCCCCGCCGCGTGCCTCCCGCTCCGGGGGCCTCTGCCATTGCCCCAGTCAGGGCCCCCACCCACCGAGTCTTCCGGGTCCAAGGGGTCGTATTTGCAGTCAATGAAGACCTTCACCAGCTCGAAGACCTCCTCGTGGATCTGCACGACCAGGCTGCCCAGGATGCTGCCGCGCACGCCGCCCAGCTCGATCTTCTCCAGCTTCAGGAACTCGATGGCCGTTTTGTAAAGGTCCTGGCGGAGGCAGCAGCCGGGGTGCCCGCCCATCAGCTTGTCTCAGAGCCACAGTCTTGGAACCAAGGTGGGCGCTCGGCCACGCCCGGTGCCGGGCTCTGCCCCCTGAGGATCCAGCCTGGCCGCCACGGCCCACAGGGTGGGGCTGAACAGCCAGGATAATCTCAGTATTGCTTTTCTCTTTAAATAAGAAAGAATTCTTTTTCCAGTAGAACTTGAGTGAATTTCGGTCATGCATTTAATTTCACCAGGTCACATCTGTGCTGTGCCAGCACAGCCAAGGGTTCGGTGAGCCTGAGGGGGTGCGGCAAAGGATGTAGAAAAGATGGGGTGAGGGCGTGGCTGAGGCCAGGGGCGCCCTCACAGAGTCCACGCTCATGCCTCCGGGACGGCTCCCCTTTGCCTGGTGGGCACACTATGTTCACAAAGTTAGAAAAAAACAAAACCCTGGAGATGACAAGACCAGAGGCCGAGCTGTCTGACCCTCGCATCCCCCCTCTGCTCCCCAGGGGGCACCTGAACCCTTTAGGGTTTAATTTGCTCCCCGACTGCAGGCATTTGTGTCATTAGCTGCCCACAGGCAGGAGCCACGGCTCGGAGCACGGCTGACAGCCCCCCGTGACATGGATGGGAGGGAGGAGTGGGGGTGGGGGTGGGGATGGAAGACGCCGCAGTCCTCTGTCCTCAGGTGAGGGCCGCCCTGACGTGCAGGCGAGGGGAGCCCGGCTTCACCTTTACCTCAATGGTCTGGATGCGACGGAAGAAAGAATTCATTCTGGAAAACGCGAGAGAAGACGGGAATTCCCAAGGCACCGGCTCCTTGTCCTGGGTGGGGGCGGCGGGGGTGGACAGAAGGAGAGAGAGAGAGAGGCTGAGCCTGCCCCCACCTTCGCCCGCCCCCACCTGGGCGGCCCGCCCGCTGCCCGCGGCTCCGCTCGGCACCTTGAAGAAGAGCTTCATGTTGGCGCAGCAGAACTGGTAGGTGCGGTACAGCCCCTTGAGCACGGACACCGACAGGGAGATGCCGTTCAGCACCTCCTCGATCTCCCCCTGCAGCCCTTTCAGCACCTCGTCCGGGCCCAGGTAGGTCCGCGTCTGCGGGAAGACAGGGCGTGGCACAGCCCTGCCGGGCACACGGCCCCGGGGCTGGCAGGCAGGTAGGAGACCAGCCACCGTGGGCCGGGACCTGCTTCTAGGGACACAACCCACCCGCCGCCCGCCGCCTGCCAGGTGGCCCCACAGGCAACTAGACCCTCCCGGTGGGGCTGGGACAACCTGCTGCGGGCTGCAGGGAGGTATGGGGGGCGGGTCCGGGCTGCAGTGCCCGGAGGGGCCTGCAGACAGGGCTGTGGATGCCATCTGAATGCCCACAGGCAGGTGGGCAGCTGGTGCAGAGGAGAAGGGAAGGGCCTCGGGTTGAGGGAGACGAGGCAGCTCAGTACAGGACCGGGACCCCACAGAGCCCTGGCCCCGCCTTGGGGCGGGAGGCAGAGCCCCTTCCTTGGCTCCTCCCTCCAACATGCGGGGCTGGCAGAGCCCAGGTCCCAGGAGAGCTCCGGTGGCCCCCGGGGCCTATGCGCGCCCTGCGCCAGCCAGCCGGGGCCTGTGCGCGCCCTGCGGGCGGTGGGCAGGGGGCCTACCATGTCCATGACCTGGTTGCAGAACTCCTGCAGGATGACGATGACCCTGGAGGGCGTGTTGTAGTGCTTGGAGTTGGCCCAGATGAGGCAGATGGTGTACAGCACCTTGGCGATGAAGGTCGGGAGCTGCGGGGACACGCGGAGTGCTCGGTCGTGTCATCTCAGCTGTCCCCGCAGAGACCCCAGCGCGGAGGGAGAGGCACTGGTCGGCCGCCCACTGCCCCGCTCCCGGGACGCAAGCCCCGCCCTGCCGACGGCCTTCCTCTCGCTGACGCGGACGCACCGCCGTGAAGTCCGCCTGCTCCATCTCCTCCAGCAGGATCCGCAGAGGCTTCAGGTGCAGGACAATGTCATTGGCCTCCTTCAGCCCTGCACACAACCAGCAAGGTCAAGGTCAAGGTCAAGGGCGCATTCCCACGGGAGAGAACACCAGCCACGCCGCTGGTCAGACAAAACCCGCGGGCTCTGTGTTAGGGAGCCCTGCTCCCTCCAAACACAGCAGCTTCGCCCGGCCTGTGTGGCTCAGTGGTCGAGCATCGACCTATGAACCAGGAGGCCACGGTACGATTCGCGGTCACGGCACAGGCCCAGGTTGTGGGCTCCATCCCCAGTGTGGGGCGTGCAGGAGGCAGCCGGCCAGTGATTCTCTCAGCGTTGCTGTTTCTATCTCTCGCTCCATCTCCCTTCTCTGAAACCAATAAAAATGTATTTAAAACACACACAGGAGCTTCCTGTGTGGGGGCCTGGAAGCTGCTCCTGGGGGGGGGGCAGCCGAGCCCCGGGGTTGGTGCCCTGCCCCAGGCCCTCTGGGAGGCACCGGCAGCATCCTGGGGTCCCCGCTCACCGTCAGTGACGTTCAAGTACACGTTCTGCAGGGCTGGCCAGTAGCAGCTTTGGGCTTTTTCCAGGATCTCAACTATCCTGTTCACTTTGGGCCTGTTCAGCTGAGGAGGAGAGGAGAACATGGGCCTTTCAGGAGAAACGCAGACCTGGATGCCCAGCCTCACCCTGCGGTGGGGGGGAGGGTGGGGACTGGGGG
>NW_006283137.1:275721-276652 GCF_000327345.1 Myotis davidii
CCGGTCACCCGGTCACCTGGTCATGGATGCACTGGAGGTTCATCAGCCGTGTGTCCCAGAACTCGAACTCGACCCGGGGCAGCGGGTGCATCCCGTCCAGCAGGGCCTGGGCCGAGTCCTTGCTCAGCACGTCCCGGATCTGGTGGGACCAGTCGATGACGATGGTCTCGATGGCGTGCAACAGGCTGCTGTCCAGCGAGGGGAGCCTGCCAGGCAGGGGTGGGGGGTTGCCAGACCTCCCCACCGGGGCTCCAGCCGCCCTGCCCCCCGGCCTCCCTCCGACAGGCCCCCAACACCCACCAGCAGCCCCGAGTCCCACCCCCCATCCCAGGCTCCTCCTCACAGCCACCTGGGGAGGCTGGAGGGTTCCCCTGTCTCCCGGCGAGGGGAGAGCCTGAGCAAATGGGGGTGCGCTCAGAGAGGCAGGATCCCCCAGAAACAGAAGGCCAGCTTTGGAAGACAACGTCCAAGACGGTGCCTCCTGGCCATTCCTGGGGCTCAGTGGCCCAGGGGGACCTGCCTGCACGGCGAGCCCCGGAGCGGCCACCCTCGGGTGTGAGCAGGTGGAACGAGCCATCGCCCTGGGCAGCTCTGGCCTCGCGCACCAGCAGCTGCACGTGGGGGTCGGGCACGTGGGGGGGCCCTCGGGAGTGCCATCTCCACCTGCTGGAAATCCCTGCCAGGCCCCTCAGTGCCCGGGTACCCACATCCTAAAGCTGAGGCCCCCTTCCCCGGCTGGGGGACACATGTGACAACGTGACGTTGGGCGGGCCCAGGTACGTGATGGGGAGGGCTCCCTGTGCCCTCCACCCGGACTCCGTGCCCCGTCTCGCCCCCGGTGTCGCGGGCTGCGGGCCGTCCGGCGGGCCCACCTCTCCACGGACTCCAGTGTGCCGCCCAGGCTCCCCAGGTGCTCGGGGATGGGCAGCAG
>NW_006283137.1:276926-277183 GCF_000327345.1 Myotis davidii
GGCGGGGGCACCACTTTTTCTGCCAAGTGGGTGGAGAGTTGGCCTGCGGGCTGAAGGGCCCCAGATTTGATTCCGGTCAAGGGCATGTACCTGGGTTGCAAGCTCCATCCCTGGCTCCGGTCCGGGCGTGGAGGAGGCAACCAATCGATGTGTCTCTCTCACATGGATGTTTCTCTCTCTGTCCTCCCCCTCCTCCCACTCCCTCTAAACATCAGTGGGCAAACGTCCCCACAGCCTCTCGCCGGCAGGTGCGCAGT
>NW_006283137.1:277236-280834 GCF_000327345.1 Myotis davidii
TGAGCAGGAGCAGAGCCGCTTTTGGGCGGGTGACCGATCCCCGTTCTCCAGGGTCTGAGTCCCCCCTCCCCGGCCGAGGGCCCCTCATCAGCTGACGGCAAACGCTGCCCGGGGGCCAGCAGGGCACACTGACCGGCACTCCTCCTCGAACCAGCAGCAAAGGGAATGGCTTCCTTCCCTCAAACGGCTCCAACTGCCACAGAACCCCAGGTCCCCTCGGCTCTGGGGCTTCTAGAACCTTCTGGGGACCTGAGTGACTGGCGGTGGAGCAGAGGACAGCCCTCTGCTCCTGCCGAGGAAAGGCCCGGATGTGACGTCTCCACCTCCACCCGCGGGGCGGCTGGGCCAGATGTCCCCGTAGATGAGCGACCCCTTGATGTTGGTCTTGCTGATGTTCTCCGGCTTCTTCTTGATGAAATAGACGCCCTTGGTCTTCAGGGCGGCGGGGAAGCCCAGGCAGGGCACGATCATGCCGGCCGTGTTGAGCGTCAGCACCAGCACCAGCACGTCGGGCTTGTCGAAGAACTCGGTGAACAGCGCCAGGCTCTCCTCGGCGCCCAGCAGCTTGCCCCACTTGTCGGGCTTGAACCGGAGGAGCAGGGCGGCGATGCCCTCCAGGTACTCGAAACGCGCGTCCGGCGTGATGGTCATGCTGACGGCACCTTCCACCAGGGCCCTGGCCAAGGGACAGGCGCTCGATTAGTCACCTCCTGCACCCCCCCGCCCCCTCCCGCAACTGGGGATGGAGCCCAAAACCCGGCATGTGCCCGACCGGGAATTGAACTGTGACCTCCTGGTTCCTAGGCGACGCTCCACCACGGAGCCACGGAGCCACGCGGGCCGGGCTGGACTTGGTCATTTCATGCTTCACCTCCTCTGAGGGGCGGTTTGCAACACGAGAGCGAGGTCTTAGCCCGGCCCCTTCCACCAGAATCAGTCCCAGGTCTGTGTCCCAGACACAGAGGGTCAAGCATGTGAGGTGAGGCCGTGGCAGGGGCCCAGGGACCCCATGGCTTTCAAGCCGCAGCGCCCGGCTCCGGGTGCTCTGCCCAGCGCGCTGCAGCCCCACCGAGTGAAGGTCACAGAGAGGGCCCCACGCGGTCCAGGGGCACAACAGACCGTCTGACACGAATCCACAGTCCACGCTGCAGAGGCCGCAACGAGGCCTCGCAAATGGCCTGATGGGAGCTTTGTTGGCCGAGCTACCTGAGATCACCCGCCAGGGAGGCCCCGGTGGGGCATTGTTCCTTCCCTCCCTCCCTCCCTCTCTCCCTCCCTCCATCCCTCCCTCCCTGCCTCCATCCCTCCCTCCCTTCCTGCCTCCCTCTCTCCCTCCTGCAGTCACAGCCCCCACAGCTCACCCTCCACTCCCTGTCCCCCGGAGAGCCCGTCCCCCTGCTGAGCAGTCTCAGGCAGACAGGACCCAGGATTACAATTTCAGGATGATTTCCGGGGGGGAGGAGGGGGGCTCTGGCAGACAGCGGGGGCCAGGCCATCTGGGGCTCCTCACTGGCCCAGCACGTGCTCCCTCTGCCCTCGGGGCCTGGCTGAGTTCCTGCTGCAGCGGAGACAGGAGGACAGACAGGAGGCTGGCCCAGCGGGGACTCTCGCTTCCCGAGGAGCCGGCGGGGCAGCGGGTGTCTCCGGCTCACGGGGTGTCCAGAGGTCACCGCAAGGGTAGACACTGAGGGGGCGGGGACCCTTTGTTATTTGGGGTCTCTGCCTAGCAAGCCCTGGGAGAGGCCCCACAAGTCACCCAGGGACATGGGGGCACCTCACAGAGTGGCTGCCCCCCCGTGGGGAGTGGGGACCCCACCTGAGGGCCAGAGCCTACAGCCAGGTCCTCATAGCCCCTCTGGGTCCCTGTGTGGGAAACCCTGGTCGGGAGGGGTTGGTGCCCCTGGGAGGTGAACCTTGCTGCCCACTGAGGCAGGGCAGTTGGGCTCCTAAGCCAGTGTGGCTCAGTGGATGGAGCATCAGCCTGCAGACTGAAGGGTCCTGGGTTCAATTCCTGGTCAAGGGCACGTACCTCGGTTGCAGGCTCGATCCCTGGCTCCTGTCGGGGCACTTGCAGGAGGCAACTGATGGGTGTGTCTCTCTCTCTCACATCTACGTACCTCTCCCTCTCCCTCTCCCTCTCCCTTCCACTCTCTCTAAGAATCGATGGGAAATATCCGAGGATTAACAACAACAAAGAACAAAGAAGTGGGCCAGTTGCTGGTGAAACGGATGAAAACGGGACAGACGGGCTCCGGGACGTGGTCCGTGCAGCAGGCACCCAGCACCGTGCCCGGACTCCACACCTGCAGGTGTCAGAGCGAAGCCCTCTGTCCCCACGGTGGGGTGTGGACACCCCTTGGGCTCTTCCAGGAGGCACCCTGTGAGGCCCTCGGTCCGTCTGGGGGTTGGGGGGGCCTCCCCACCCCGCCTACCTGGGTCTCTCTCCATTGGGGAGGGGCACTCCGGGGCCGGGGCTCTGCCCAGGGCTTCCCACATAGCAGCTCAGCGCCACCTACCGGATGGAGACAGCAGCACCCCTCCCTCCCCGGGAAGGGACCCCTTCTCTGGACCATCACAAATGTCTCTCGGGGTCACGGGGTCACGGTGCCGCCTCTCCACGGCCCGGCTCACAGCATCTCCTCGGGAAGCGGAGAGGGTGAGTGCCAGGCACTCCACGGACAGCCCAGCGCCCAGGCAGCGGCGAGGCTGCAGCCCGGGGTCTCCGCTACACGCCCCGCGTGGACTGGTGCTCAGGGTTCAGTGTGAGGTTCAGGGAGGGGCGGGGACACAGGGCGGGGCGGGCCTCGCACCCTGAAATGCACTTCGGATGCCATGGGTCAGGAGAGAAGGAGGGGATCAAGGTCTGGAAACGGAATTTCCTGCCTGCGATTTAACTCAGCCTGTCGGTCTCCAAATCTCCCCCCAGGACACCCATTCGGACAGGGCTCCTCGAGGGGGAGGGGGGGAGCAGAGCAGGAAGGCCTGGGGCATCTGTCACCCACCAGGTCCCCTCCCGGCCCTCCTCACCAGGCAGAGGGCTGGCGGGTGGCTCTGGGCGCTCCCCGGCCCCTATGCGAACAGACCCTCGTGGCCGCCCGCGGGCTCTTCGGGGAAAGAGCGTTTGGTTTGCCAGGGAATCGCGGGGCCTCACTCACTGGGGACCTGTCCTCGGTCCCCTTGTATGCATGGGGGGCAGGAAGGGTGCAGGTCCCCACACAGCACCCCATCACCATTAACTGGAGAGGCCTGGTGCCTCCCAGCCCCCCGCTGACTTTGGGGGACCACAGTGCTGAATCTGGGGCCTCCTTCACGTAGTCAGCCCCCCGAATGCTGAATGCTAACCCCCCTCCCCAACCTGGACCACCAGGCCCCAACCCTCGCCCAGGCTGAGCCCCCCAGCCCTGCCCGGCCACGCCCAGGGGACTCTTTGGGAATCCTCCGCCCAGAGCCCCAGGAGTTGATGTGCCCATTGGCAAGGGCAGGGCCCTGGGGGACGGAAACGTCCCATCTGTGTGGGGAACTCCGTGGCTGGTCCATGAGGACTGAGCTTCCTGAGGAAACGCAGCCCCCCGCACGCCTCCCTCCAGCCCCCGCACGC
>NW_006283137.1:281042-285771 GCF_000327345.1 Myotis davidii
AGCCCCACACACACCTCCCTCCAGGCCCACCGGGGCTTCCCAGGGGGCCTCCTGCACGCCCCCGACTGGGGATGGAGCCCGGAACCCAGGCGTGTGCCTGACGGGGAATCGAACCGTGACCTCCGGGTTCATAGGTAGATGCTCACTCAGGGAGCCACACCGGCCGGGCACGTCTCACCGTGTAAGAAGCTGCCGGACTGTCTCCCCTGTGCGGTTCCCACCGGCCGCTCTGTGTGGCACAGTCCGCGGTGAGCCCGCCAGCTCCAGAGACGGCGCCCCGCGTGGCGGCTTCACTTGCGTTTCCCTGGAGATTGGTTATGCCGAGCGCCTCCTCGCTGCTCCATCACCCCCTCTGCCGGGGGCGTCGGTCCCCACCTGCTGCGCGTGTTGAAGTCAGGCTGTTTCTCCTTGTGTTGTCGGGCTGGGCGAGACCTCGGCGCCTCTGGGACAAACTCTTTACCGGGAGGCGCCCTTCACTGCGGCTCCACTACTCGTCCTCTCCAGTGTCTCTCGAAGGCCCGGTCTGCACCCCGATGAAGGCCAGGTCTGCACCCTGATGAAGGCCGGGTCTGCACCCGGTGAGGCCAGGTCTGTACCTGGGGAGGCCAGGTCTGCACCCCGATGAGGCCAGGTCTGCACCCTGATGAAGGCCGGGTCTGCACCCGGTGAGGCCAGGTCTGTACCTGGGGAGGCCAGGTCTGCACCCCGATGAGGCCAGGTCTGCACCCCTGGGAGGCCAGGTCTGTACCCGATGAAGGCCAGGTCTGTACCCGATGAAGGCCAGGTCTGCACCCCGGGGAGGCCAGCGCCTCTGCTTCTCACGCGTAGGCGGCGAGTCCCCGCTGCATTTATAAAACCTCCGTCTGACCAAGAGCCCACGATGGTCTTTGATGTTTCCTCCCGGGATTTGAGCGTTAGTTTCCCGCGGGGTCTGTGACCGACTGAAGGAAGCGCAGGGTGCGAGCTGTGGGAGGCCCCTCGGCGTGGCGGGTTGTCCCTGCGTCACTGAGACCGTCTTGTCTTTTCTCCAGGGCCTTGACTCCTGCCACTTGACAGTGAGCCCGAGGGGTGAGTGTCCTCCCTTTCCTGTGTTTTGGTTCTTTTAGGTCCTTGTATTTCCATCACAGCTTCAGGATCAGATTGTCAGTTTCAATACTTTCTATACGGTGTGCCCCCAGCAATGCACCCGCCTCTCACAGCTCAGTTGCTGCTTCTTTCTCCCAGATTTAACCCAGTGCAGTTAGTACGTCATTCTGAGTGTGCATACATTTTGGGGACAACCTGTATTTTTTTAAAAATACATTTTATTGATTTTTTACAGAGAGAAAGGGAGAGGGATAGAGAGTTAGAAATATTGATGACAGAGAAACATCAATTTAGCTGCCTCCTGCACACTCCCTACTGGGGATGTGCCCGCAACCAAGGTACATGCCCTTGACCGGAATCGAACCTGGGACCCTTCAGTCCGCAGGCTGACGCTCTATCCACTGAGCCAAACCGGTTAGGGCGACACATGTATTTTGTAAAAGCTTCTGGGATAGTGCTTAGGACTGCACTACACCTGCAGGTCAATTCAGGGAGAACTGACATATTATTGAGTCTTCTGGCCCATAACCAACAGGATCCTGTCTCTCCATTCGGTTAGGGCTTTTCTAATTCCTCTCAGCAATTTTCCAAGCTTTCTGCAGCTCTTTATTAGCAAGCTGCTTCCCAGGAGGTATTTACACACACACACACACACATACATACACCCTGATTCACACACACACACGGACACACACACACCGATTCTCTCTCTCTCTCACACACACACACACACACCCTGATTCACACACACACACCGATTCTCTCTCACACACACACACCCTGGTGTACACACACACACACACACACACACTGGTTCTGTAACACAAAGGAAACATTTTAACAGGAAATGAGAAAATACCCACTGTTGGAAAACATTCTTCCTACAGATCCTACTATTTTGAAAAACAGATGTTAGGAATTATCTCCATGGTTACATCGATCTTTGTCGCCAAATACAATAGAACTGTCTCACCTGCTAGCATACCTCCTATTCGCTCACTTTGAGAATCTTGCTGCTTTAGAAACTCTCCACGGGGACCATCCCAGGAGGTGAAACCATTTTATCAAACATCTGAAAATAAAACTTCTTCCTGTTCATTTATTTTATCTAAAAAGCTTTTTTTGTAAGAATTTATTTGAGCCAAATGGATGGCATTCTGGGAACTGAGACCCAGCGCTCTCCTTCCCTCGTTTGTAAGGACCCCTGACCAGCAGGAGGGGAGATGGAGACGTGCTGCCCAGTGTGTGGCTGCATCGTCGGCAGGGGAGCCTGGAAAATGATCGTGTGATTTAATCGCCAGGGCCAGTCGTCCACCTCTACCCTCGGGGCCCGCGGGAGCTCAGCTCACCCAATGCGGCCACGGCACGAGCCCCGGGCAAATTCTTTTGGTTTCAGACAAGAGCCACTTGTCAGTGGGCACTGGGGAGCAGGAAGCCCCCCTACCCCCCAACACACACACAGAGCGGATGATGGCAGTCTCCCACCTGACTCGGCGCAGAGCGGCGCTATCGGATGGGCGTTGATCAGCAAAGCGGGCGCTGGACCGTCCGTTGAACCTGTAAGCGTGATTGACACGCCAGCTCTGAGCAGGTGCCCAGAAGATGCCCCGGGGGGCGCACAGGTGAGCAGCCCTCCCGCACCCCTGGCTGCATGGGGCTCGGCCAGAGCTGCCCCCACCCAGGGGTGCAGGGTCTCGGAGTTAGAGCCAACTCACAGACCCGTGTGCTTGTTAGGGGCCCCCAACTCCACGGTAAGAGGAGTTATGCTGGGCCCTGCAGACGCTCACAAGTGCCGGCCGGGCTGAGCTGACCACGCTGACTGCCCCACTCGGGACAGCGAGTCAGCCGAGTCCTGGGGTTGGCGCTTTGCGTCATGAACCATGAGCATGAACGGCCACCCCAGTTACACCAGCATGTCGTCACGTGAACCACCGACACCACGATGGATGCGCGCTTTTTAAAATATATTTTTATTGATTTCAGAGAGGAAGGAAGGGAGATAGAAAACTCAATGATGAGGGAGAATCACCGATTGGCTGCCCGCACACCCCCCCTGGGGATCAAGTCTGCAAGCCGGGCCTGTGCCCTGACTGGGAATCGAACCGTGACCTCCTGGTTCATAGATTGACGCTCAGCCACTGAGCCCGGCTGGCCGGGCAGTACACGTGTGCTTGTGCAGCGAGCGCTGTGCAAGTCAGGGTGCGGCTGCTGCCTCCACAGGCCAGGGGCTTTGCGGGGAGCCCCACGCTCCCCCCGGGGCCCAACCCCGGCATGCAGGGCCCAGGGCCCACCGAGGACCGATGGTGAGAGCTGGCCCTGAGTCCAGACACTCTCACTACCCGGGAGACTGGGTCACGTGGCGTCCATCCTCCCTCTGCCCGTGAAACAGGCCAGGGCCCTCGACAGAGGCCTGAGCCCGGCGGCCTGGATGGCGCCAGAAGCCCCGCGGAGTGTCCCGACGGCCTGGGACCGGGCTCGTCCAGTTCCCCGAGCTCTCCGAGCCTCCAAGGCCCGTGAGCAGCGCCAGGCGCCTTCCCGTCCTGGCGGTTCTGGAGAGGACGCTGCCATGAAATAAACTCTGTGATTATGGGAAACTCGGCACGCGGGGCAATTGAGAGCGTTACTTTTCAACTGTCCATACGGGGGAGGCGAAGGGGGGGTGCAGGCAGGTGCCGACAGGGACACAGCAGGGGTGAGGGGCAGAAGCAGCCCAGGGAGGGGGAGGAGGGACTCCCAAGGGGAGTCGGGTCTGTGAGAAGCACAGGGGCCTCATGGGAGGCAGGAGGAGCGGAGGGCGAGGGGGGACAGACAGAACCCAGATGGCCACGCGCTGGGCAGAGTGGAATTTATTTGCTGCACTTCCTTGGCGCTAGTTTACAAAGAAAAAACCCAACCAAACAAAAACAATTGCAATAATAATTATAATTCTTAAAAAACCCTGTCAACAGCTTTCAGTCATTTCTTTATATTTTATATTTTAACAAACTTTTTTTAAACAAATACAAAATAATCTGAAAGGAGAAAAACTGTACATGATAATTTACACCCCCGATAAATAGACTAACACTGACGCCCGGAGGGGAGGGCTGCGGCCCCGAGGAGGCCTGGGCTTCGCACTCGGCCTGGGCCTTCACGGGCTCCGGGCTCTGGCGTAAAAGCACCTGAAGCCACTCCAGGGAGGGCCTGTCCCAAGAGGAGCCCCCTCCCCCGCCCCCCTGCTCCCACCAGCCCCGCCACAGGGCCTGCCGGTCACCGGGCTCTGCGGCCGCAATTTGGTTATTCGGATTCAGCGCAGAAAAACGCGTCTGTCCTACAGCCCCGCAGGGTGGGTGCCGAGGGACGAGCAGCGGAGTATCTGGCAGGTTCTCCCCGCTCAGCACTCCTGGTCCGGGGACACACCCAGACGGGGCGCCCGGGTCACGTCCCTGCTGCTCCTCTGCCGCCGGCCCAGGGCAGGAAGCACGCGGACAGCTCTGCTTCACCTTTTTCTTTAAAAACAAAAACAAAAATATACTTTATAGGACGTGGCTTCTCTTCCATGCGCTTTCTCGACGTGGAACACGAGGCAGAGGCACGGTCCTGAGCGGGGCTAGAGGCTTCCTCCCGGGGAACCCGGAGCGGCACTGTCCCCGGCTCGGCCGCG
>NW_006283137.1:305408-305789 GCF_000327345.1 Myotis davidii
GCCTTCACGGTCCGGGCTCTGGCGTAAAAGCACCTGAAGCCACTCCAGGGAGGGCCTGTCCCAAGAGGAGCCCCCTCCCCCGCCCCCCTGCTCCCACCAGCCCCTTTTCCAAAAGCGAATTCCAGAGATGTGAGTGCCCTCCCGTCGGGCCTGCAGGCGACAGGAGCCGGTCCCTGAGAGAAGCAGGGCCAGGCTGCTCCAGCCCTTCACCCACAGGCCGGAGGGCGGGCCCCTCCCTGGCAGAAGGGACAGCGAAGCCACAGCACAGGCCGCCTGCCCGCCCTGCTCCCCTGCCTGCGGGCTGACCAGGGAGGCGGTGTGCGCAGGACGGCGCAGCCGGGGGAAGCAGAGCCACAGGGCCTGCCGGTCACCGGGCTCTGC
>NW_006283137.1:306113-318045 GCF_000327345.1 Myotis davidii
GCTGTGATGCCTCCCAGCACCGGTATCAGCAGAGCCACGAGGCCTCCTGGCCCCTGGAGCAGTGTGACAGGGGGCAGCGTCCAAACCTCCTGATCACCCTGTGGCTCCGTGTGGGAGAGGGGGCGGAGCCACAACCTCCCTATCCGCCCTGCTCTGTTCGTGACAGGGTGTGTCTCTTGGTTGAGGACACTTTCTTCTTCCGCGCGGCCAGCATCTCGTAGAAGGGGTCCCTGCTGATGGCAGCCCTGGAACAGAAAGGGGCGGAGAGGCTGAGGGAGGGCGAGGACTCCTGTGCCCGCGCCCTGCCTGTTCAGGGCCCGCAGCGGCCGAGCCTGTTCAGGGCCCGCTGTGTCCGCACGACAGCGAAGGGACACGTGGTGCAGGCGATGAGCCAGCGGGGTGCTCCCAGGGCCGGACGGGGCGCGTTCTCTCAGCGGTGCTCTAACTTGGGCAGACAAGCGTGTGGCTCAGTCCCATGATGGCAGCTGGCGTCCGCCAGGGCAGTGACGCTGCGACCCAGCCAGCCCAGCGGCACCTGGTGCTTTCACAGGGCGGCCAGGTCAGCCCCGCGTCTATTTAAATGTGTTTATTGGTTTTGGAGAGGAAGGGAGAGAGAGAGAGAGGCATCAATGATGAGAGAATCGTCAATCAGCTGCCTCCGGCACACCCCGCACTGGGGATTGAGCCAGTGACCGGGCTTGTGTCCTGACCAGGGATGGAACCATGACCTGGTTCCTAGGTCAATGCTCAACCACTGAGCCACTCTGGCCGGGCCCAGGTCACTCTGAGTGCCTGCACTACTGGCTCCATAACCCGGGCCCGGCACTGGGCCCAGCACCGGAGGGGCTGCACGAGTGCCTGCCGAGCCGCCCTCCTGTTCCTCATTTTCCAGGCCGAGCCGGTCGTGCTCGGAAGGGCTGAACCTGAACTCGCTTCTCCAGAGAAGCGGCGGCCATGTGCCGACTGCTCTGGGGCAGCTCCCAGCCCTGGGCCCGCCGGCTCTGCCCTGACCGGTAAGTGCCAGCTCCTGCAAGCAGGGCGTTCACCAGCGACGCTGTGTCGTGAGCCATGTCCCCAGACCTCCTTGGGGATGCCAGAACGGGCAGTGCCTGCAGCGTGTCCTGAGGGGACCTCCAAGGTTAGAGGGGTGTTGTTTGCTCACAACTGGCTGGCCCGCATGGCGCTGGCTTTAGTGGAGATGCCGCCAAAAGGGCAAAGACTACAGAGCAGCAGACCTCCGGGCAGGCGGCCTCGCGGACAACGCCCCTCCCACGGGACCCGGCAAGGACTTCGGGCCTCCTCGGGCCTCGAGTCAGTGTGGCCTCCCTCGTCTCCGGGGGAGTCAGAGGCCGTCACAGGGAGACGCACAGGGAGCACTTGGGGCACAGGTGACGGACGAGGTGCGGGAGGGGAGAGCGAGGCGAGGCTGTGCCCGGAGAGAAGCAGCAGCTTGCATGGGGGCACGGCAGCGCCCCAACAGGCTTCACAGGCAGAACGGGAGCAAGCCTGTCCTGTGATCACCTCCCCTGCCGGCAGGAATGTGAGTGGGCCTCCCCCCACCCCCCGCCCACCCCGGGCCCGCAGCTCTGTCTGCACTTGCGCAGGAGCCTGGGCACCCCGCCCCCCCAGCTACGGGGCTTCAGGCCAACAGTTTTTCCTCGATGGGCCTCAGTTTCCTCATCTGTAAATGGGACTCAGAAATGACAAAACACAACAACCCCTATCACCAGAGCTGCCACCGTGAACACGAGACCTGCTGCCGAAGACCTGAGAAGACCAGCCCCGAGAAGGGCTCCTGGCCCCGCCCGCCCACGGCCTGCTCCCCGAGGGCTGGGAGGTCGCCTGGGAAAGCCAGGTCCGAGTGCTGTGACCCAGGAAAGTGACCCGCGGTCCCCGTCGCACTCCCAGGGCTTCAGAGCCAGGAGCACGCGGGCGGGAAGTGGGCGGGCGCGGGCGCTACCTGATGCGTCTGATCCACTCCTCCTTCTCCTCGGGCGTCGGGGCGGAGATGCGGTACACGGTGTGGTTGCCCTCCACCACGCGCCCGTCCGCCTCCGTCTTGCAGGCCTTGATGACCTGGTCCTTACTGTCCGGGATGTACAGCTCGAAACAGTTCTGCAACCAGAGCGGTCGTCTAAGCGATGCTGGGCAGGCAGCAATGACCTCGCCCCGAGCCTCCACGCAGGCCCACAACAGGCCGCGCGTGCTCCTGGGGCAGCGAGGGGCCGGCGTGGATGCTGAGACTGCAGGCTGTGTCTAACCAGGCCCCTGGGCAGACCCCCCAGACAAGCAGCTCTACGGGCGCCTGGACGAAGGCGGAGCCAGCAGCAAGGCTACGACGACGTCCGAGGCCCACCTCTCCCGCCAGGCCGCCGACCGAGTGCTGCTGCCCCTGGGGAGGGATGACCCACCCGTGGATGGTGAGTGAGTGACGCTCAGCAGGTGGAAGAACCAAGAAGCTACTGAGGCCTCGGCTTTGGCCTGAACACTGATCCAAGGCACGCAGTCTCCTCCGCTGCGTCTTTACGTGCCCTCGGCACTATCTTTCTCTGTGAAGAGCTGCACCACGCCTCCCCCCACGCTCACCGCAAGTACTCACTGGCTTCTTGGAGTCTTCCACCTCCCGGATGCTCAGGTTCTCCAGTGGGATGATCCCCCGGGGCTCCTTGTCCTGCGGGGGTTGGGAGCTTAGCCTCGGTGGGCGACACCCGGCTCCACACACCCCCGTGGGCCTTCTCCCACCTTCTCCTGCCTCAGCTGGGCCCACATCGATGCTCACTCAAGAACAGGGTCAGAAATCCCATGGGCGCCGTCTCAGCACCCCACCCGAGTCCCCATCACCAGAGGCCCCAGCAAAGAGCACGCTCAGGGCTCCAACAGATCCCGCAGGAGCCGTGGCTGGCCCTCAGCGGGAAGAGGCGGCGCTTTACACGGAACACGCGTGCCTCTGCCTGCCCTGCTCGTCGTTCAGGCCTCAGTGCTGGAGTCCGAGGGGCCCAGTGCCAGGGCTAGAGCTGTCCCAGGGCATTATCCGCTCATCACCGCCTCTCCTCAAACAGAGCGCGCCTCGTGACAACTCACCCAGGACCCACACGGGCACCTCAAGTCCCGCCCAGGACACAGCAACCTTGTTGCCCCCTCTCTGGCCCTCCTGCTGGGAGGAGCTGGTGATCCCACAAGTACCTACATACAGCCAGACAGCCAGACCGGTGACACACAGCCAGCCAGACAGCTCCACACAGACAGCCAGACAGGTGACACACAGCCAGACAGGTGACACACAGACAGCCAGATAGCTCCACACAGACAGATGACACACAGACAGACAGCTCCACACAGACAGACAGATAACACACAGCCAGACAGACAGGTGACACACAGCCAGACAGCCAGACAGGTGACACAGACAGACAGCCAGACAGGTGACACACAGACAGCCAGACAGCTCCACACAGACAGACACACAGACAAATGACACACAGACAGACAGCCAGACAGCTCCACACAGACAGACAGCTGACACACAGACAGACAGGTGACAGCCGGACAGACAGACAGCTGACAGCCTGGCCCCAGGCGCAGGTGCCAGCAGCAGCTCACCGTCGTGTACTCAAAGTAGTACAGGCAGTTGTCGGTCAGGATGAACCAGCGGCGTTTCCAGGTCTTTACCCGACCACCTGAGAACAAGAAGAGACGCGTGTGGGACGGGAGGCGCCGGGCAGGGCGGCCCGCAGCACGCAGCCCCCTCCGGGCGAGGAGGAAGCGAGGGCAGGGCCCGGGGGACACGGAGACCATGGCAAGGCTGACATCGGTGACAAGACAGGGCCAGACAGAAGCACCTTTCACGAGCGCAAGTGTGTGGCACGAGCACAGCAAGCAAGCGAGGCGGCGCCCGAGACGAGGCCAGGACAGCGATGAGGATGAGCACGGGGGGGGGCGGGGAGCCGGGATGCGAGGGCACGCCGCGCAGGTCTGACTGGGGCTGGGAGCTTCTCTCACACAAAACGAGGGGAGAGGGCCAGCCCGTCCGCGATCAGCCCCGCGTGGAGCTGCTGCATCAGTGGGGAGGGACGGGGAGGAGGACATCATCCCGTCTCCAGGGAACCAGCTCTCCTGGACATGGGACCACACCTTCCTGGGGCCACGAACCCACTAGCTCCCGCCTCCGGACCAGTGTCCTCACCGGGGACACCCAGAGTCCTGTCTCGGGGGACTCCCGGCAGCAGGGCGTGCTCACAGGAGACTTGCAGCAACAAGCAGACGGCCTCCTGAGCACCGAGTGCAGCTGCGAGCTGGGGGGGTGCCCTTGTCCTCAGCTAGAAACACGCAAGTGGCCCGACATCCTGGGGAGGTGGCCGGGAGACTGGCCTGGCTGCGTGGACAAGCCCTCCTGCCTCGGTCACGACCATCCTTTTCCCTCCACGTGACGTAAGTGGAGGGAAAGCTCGCTGCGCGTGAGCCTACACCATGACCCAGAGGCCTCAGTGCCGACACGCGTGGCTCTCTAAGTGCGCGTCCTGTGGGCGGCACAGGCTCTGTCCGCCAGCACGTCACTACGGAGAGCAGAGCATTGCTTCCCCGATCTGCACAGAGGCGAGGGCTTCCGTGTGCAGCCAGTGTGCCCTGCTCTCTCCTCCCTCCTTGCAGAGAGACGGGGGTTTGGGGGGAGCGTTTCCCACCACAAGGAGGTGCCTGCGGGTGAAGAAAGCCTGCAGCATAGGTCCCTGTGCAGGGTGGGCTCTGTGTGGGGCCTGAGCTCCTCCAGGAAGGAAGCGGGGAGGAGGGGGAGGGCTGACCATTGGCACCAAGGTCTGAATGGCACAGCCTTGGCCAGGGGCGGGATTGGCCACCCGCCCTGAGCGGGGCCGGGCAGGCTGGCCCCTCCCCACAGCGGTGCGGGTACGTGAGCGCAGGCCTCTGGTCCCGAAGGCGAGGGTGAGGGGCGTGGATGGAGATGTGACATGCACGTGGGAATGGGAAGGCTGGGCAGACCGAAGGCGTGAGGAAGGGAAGACACGGATTTCCTTAGAACTGGAGCCATTTGGATGTAAAAAGGACCCCTGCCCATCTTGGGGTCCGAGAACTCAGCTCTTCTGCCTCTTGGGCCTCCATCCCCACACAGGGCTCAGCACCCAGGACACCTGGCCCCTCGCTGCTGACCATGCACTTCCCTCGCGGGACCCCCGGGACTTGGGGCTCAGGAGGCCATGGGAGGTCAATGCCAGGGGGAGGGGGAGTCTAGTAGCAAAAGCAAAGCTGGGCGCCCTCCCCGATGGAAAGGCTGGCGGTTCCCTGAGCCCCTGCGGCGTCACAGACTGCCCGGCAGCTCCACTGCGTCCCGGGGGGACACTGCGTGGGAAGAGCAGAGTGGGACAAGCAGACAGGTCAGTGCGCACCTAGGACAGTCCCTGTGGAACTCACAGGGCCACACCGCTCAGTCCCGCCCGAGGGGAGGCAGAGGCAGAGGCAGCTGCCAGTCCCCAACGCTATCATACGTCACTGCTCGGTGGCTCTTTCTCTGGGCGGCTCTGCCACGTCGAGCTGAGCCGACGCCTGAGGAGCTCCTTGCCTGGGAGAAGCACGTTCCCCAAACCATCACGTGCAGAGGGACCCCGACAACTAACTAAGGCCGATCTGGGGTGTTTAATGACGACTCATTGAAAAAAAGGAGGGAGAAAAACAAGACAAAAAACAGAGCCAAGCCCGGCCGGCGGGGTTCAGTGGCTGAGAGTCGACCTATGAACTAGGAGGTCACCAGCTCGATCCCCAGTCAGGGCACAGGCCCGGGTTGCGGGCTGGATCACCAGTGCGGAGCGTGCAGGAGGCAGCTCACCAGTGATTCTCTCTCATCGTTGATGTTGCTATCTCTCTCTCCTCTCCCTTCCTCTCTCTGAAATCAATACGTACATATTTTAAAAAATATTTTAATAATAAAAATATAAAACAGAGCCAAGGTTGGAATGCCCTCCCCGACACCTAGGACTTGAGCAAAGGGGCGTCCGGGCATCCTGGTTCTGTCTCCGTTCAGTCGCCCTGGGCATTGTCCTGCGTTTAGGAACCACATCCCCCAGGTGCCTCTGGCACGGCGGACGGAGCCCGGCTCTGGGCGTCGGACGCCCCTCTCCACTGTGGGGGTGACTTTCTCAGCAAGGGCGCTGGATCCCACCACACAGCCCTGCGTGGCCAAGGAGGAGCCGGGGTCCCCTGGCTTCTCGCACTGCCGCCCGCAGGGCAGCGACTGCCCCTGGCGCCTCCCTGCCTGGCCACCGGGGCCACTCCTCAACGGGACCGGACCTGCCCAGTTCCCCAGGGACTGTACGAGAAGTTAGAAGCGGCATTAACACTACCACCAGCAACTGAAACAGGCCACCGAGTAACAAAGCCAGAGGCTGCAGCAGTCACAGCGCCGGGCGGAGCGCGAGCAGGGCGGGGGGTTACATACCTCCTGGAGTTGGGGGCAAGGAAAAGGAGCCAAAACCACGGAAACATACAAACGAGGGAGAAAAGAAAATTAAAACAAAGAAATCAAATCCACCTCCTAGTGCAACGTATTAGTCATTCACGACTGCTGGGGGAGGGGCGCGGGGCTGGGGCAAACATGGCCCCCGGCGTGCTGCTGCCAGGCCACGCCCCATGGGAAAAGGGGATCCCAGGCATTGCCGAAACCTGCCCCCGCGGGCCCCCAATCAGCTCATGAAGCGGCCACAGACCGGGGTCCAGCACTCCCAGCAGAGTGAGGAGACGGGGGAGTGGACTTCCCTCAGCGGTGGCACTGTTTCGTGTGTGTGAGAACGCACACGCAGACCCACGCATGCTCGTGTGCGTGTGTACACAGAGTGCACGCTCTGTGGCGATACGGACACACACCACGCCGGGCAGCGGTGAGGCCCCGAGGACGGGGTGGTGGGGCTTTGGGAAAGGAATGCAGTGACCCACACGGGAGACCACGCTTCAACTCTTCTTTTTAAAAACCATGGGGAGTCTCGGGCATCTGCGTGTCCTGGTACCGGCACCGAGGCGACCCGTGCTGATCTGATCTCGGCCTCGCCGGCCACGCTACCTCCCTGCCCCGCATCAGCGCTGACACAAACCTTGCTGGAGGGACGTACGTGCAGATGCGCGTGCCGTTCCCTTCCCAGCGGCTCCCTTTACACCCGAGCCACATGGCGCGGAGGGTGCAGAGCGGCGTGGCTGCCTCTGTGGTTGGTAAGTGAGAGCCTGAACCTCAAGGACCCACTGGCTAGAGGTGGAGGGGGCGCTGGCTGAGTGAGGAGCCCAGGACTCCCGCAGCTTCAAGAGCGCACAGGCGAGTCATTGGCACAAACACGGGCTGGGCTTTCAGAGGAAATGGAGGCCCTGCCGCTGTCCCGCCAGCCAGCGCTCCCACGTGGGTCAGCAGCGGCTGAGCGACTTTGACTTCCCGCCTCCCGGGCAGATGCAATGGGGAGCAGGACCCGCTCCCGACGCCCTGACAGTGTGGGGCCCGGGCTCGCCAAGGCCGAGGCAGAACAGAGCACTCTCAGCGGCCAAACCCTGGCCTCGCCCCTCAGGCTCCTCTGAGCTCTGGACGGTTGATGGAAGCCCCTCCCTTCTCCCTCCTGGTCCCTCAGCCCCTTCCCGGCCACGTCTCGGCCATCGAGCTCATGGGCGCCCCAGGGAGGAGGAGGAACTTGTTTTCTGCATGGAGGGCATTAGCGTGGCTGGGTTGGGTGTGCTGCGGGGTGCACACAGCCGGGCCGAGGTTCGCCATGCACACGCCCGTGAGCCAGATGCAGAGCATGATGATGCTGGGGGTGCGGGGTGCACGTGTGTGATGGGAAGTAGAGATGGACGCAGCTGGCCACCGCCAGTGAGCGAGAGGGGGCGGGAAAGAGGAAGGACCGGGTGCGTGGGGTGCAAATGCACGCGGCTGTTTCATGGAGAGGGAAGTCCCCCCGCACTCTGGTGTCCCCTGGGGCACTGACTGGCTTCCATTTCCTTCTGGAGGTGGGTTTCGTGGTAACAGTGTGGATGCCTCCCGAAGGCCCGCCACAGCGCCTCCGTGAGCACCCGTGTTCCCACGCTCGTGCACGCATGTGCGCGCGCCCTCACAGGGCCGAGTCCGGGCTGAGTGGAGGGGCCTCACCGAGCTTCAGGAGCCAGCCCTCGCGGTCCGGGTTGAAGAAGGTGTGAGTGAGGTCGTTCCCGTCGTCCTCCGGGATTTTGAAGGGCTCGTTTTTGATGCTCTCGTAGAGGTTCTGGGAGAGACAGCACCGCTTGCCTCTGGTTCTACAAACACTGCCCCCCTCCTCGTGCCTCACCCCCAGCAGCACCCTGCACCCGGAGGCCACACGCCTCTGGGCAACAAGAACAGAAGAAACAGCTCCTGCCTCGGGCGACTCCGGAGACAAAAAAGGACGAGTCTCAGGCCAGCCCGGGAGGAGAGAAAGCAGCGTGTGCCAGCTTCCCGTCCATAAACCACCGTCCTGGCCCCTGGCTGGGCCTCCCACGGCTCCTCAGGAACACGCACCACTCAGCGCGAGGACACGCCCCCGACGCGCACTCACCCGGAGCAGCTCCTCGGGCAGGTCCCCGCCGTCGTTGATGCCGCGGTTCATGGCGATGAACCTCTCCACTGTGGGCTTGTCTTTGACGTTGGGGTTGTGCAGGCTGGTGTTCAGCATGATGATGGCGAACGAGAGGACATAGCACGTGTCTAGAGAGAAGCGGAGAGGCGCTCAGAAGTGCCCACGAGGAGCAGGGCACGCGGTGGCGTTGAGGCCGGGACACGGTGGTGCCTGGCACTGGGTACTGGGCAGCTGGGCCGCCCCGGGAGAGCCAGGCGACAGACAGTGTCCAGGACTCAAAGGGGCCCCCTTTCTCAGACCGTAATGGACAGCACCCCGCAGAGCACTGGGAGAGCCACACCCCGCGAGAGAGAATCCGTTACGATCTCCCCCGCTTGGCGGGCGCCTACGCATTTACTCCCGTCTACATGGCCCTCCAGCGGGAACACGTGCACAGTGTCCTCACTGAGCCACGCTGTGACTAAACTCAATTAAAACAGGCACGCAGTTTGAGTCCCGATCTCATTAGCATTTTCCTATGTCAATTAAGAACTTTTACAACATGATTTTGAAGTGACATAACTGAGAGGCCACGATTTACATGCCTCCTCCCTGTGGCTGGGTTTCTGGGGGGTTTGCTACTTTTTCCTGCTGCGAACGCCCCCGCACCGACGTGCTCAGGCAGGCGCCCGCCCCCCCTGCAAAGCGCTGGGCGAACGCCTCCATCATCCGGTCGATCTTCTGAGCCTCTCCCGGCAGCCGGAAGCTCCACAGGAACTGCCTGCGAGAGGGAGACGCTGTCACGGGCGGGCACCTTCACTTCCCCGGGACCTTCCTCCCGAGGCCCAGGGACACGCGCGGGGCGAGGCTCCCGACGGTGACTCGGCTCGGGCACCAATGCGCCGTTGCACATCACTGCGTCCCGGGCACAGGCGCGGTGCCGAGAAGCAGTGACCAGCACTTCCCAAAGAAAAGAGCGGCTGTCCTAAGAACCACACACGGACTGACACACGGCCAGTGCTCTCGTAGGTGAGTCCGGCTTCCGGAGCATGGGGTCGGGGTGGGGTGGAGCGGTGCAGGCCAGACTCTCCCGCCCCTCACGGTGGCCCCTTTGAGCCAAGACCCATGGCCACAGGCTGACCTGTCCGCTCAGAGACAGCACAGGAAGCGAGGTACACAGACCCCACGCAGGCAGAACACCCGCGGTAATTTCTCAGAGCACAAACGAACGGGTTCAGGAAAAATGAAAGTTTACTTTTCTCTTTCTAAAATGAGGGGCACAGGTACCTACTTCCTATCCCAGGGCTAAATTAAAGTGTTTTCTAAACTAAAAATTGGGAAAGACTTCAAATTTTAAGTACACGTCAATCTCCAGGAAGAATATTAACTGAAGAACCTGAGGGAAGGTTTTGCAAAGTTTGCCCTCAGAACACAACGTGGTTCCCTCACTTCCACCATCATCCCAGTCACTGCCCGCAGAGGGCATCTCTTAGGGCACTTCTGGGTTCCCACAAGCCCAGCACTGCCATTTCCCCACAGGGCCACCCGGGGGCAGTGCCATTTCCCCACAGGGCCACCCGGGGGCAGTGCTATTTCCCCACAGGGCCACCCGGGGGCAGTGCCATTTCCCCACAGGGCCACCCGGAGGCAGTGCCATTTCCCCACAGGGCCACCCGGGAGGCGGAGCTGAGACCTGGCCCCACTTCCAGGCATCGCCTGCCTGCACTCACCGCAGCGCTTGGACCAGGTTCAGGTCGGTGAACTCGTGTAAGCCCACAAACACGTGGAGGACCTGGATGTTAAACGCGTCTCTATCAAGAAAAACAAGACATGGGGTGGGAGGAGGGGGGTGGGGAAAGCAGGTGTCAGACCCTGGAGTCCAAGGGCATCCCATCCCCACCCCCAGCCCGGCAATTTCCTTGTCCCCGAGTTCTGCCTCCTGTGAGCTCAGGAGCAGCAATGGGCCAGGGAGGAGGCACCGTCTCCTCTGCCTCTGTGAGCGGGCGAGGCACCCTCACACCAGCTGCTGCCCCCAGGGCCACGCCCCTCAGCTCATGAGGATGCTGCTGCTTCAGGGCAAACTGCCATCAAGAACCCAGCATTCTCAGCCAGCCAGTGTGGCTCAGTGGTTGAGAGTCGACCCATGAACCAAGAGGTCACTGGTTCGATTCCAGGTCAGGGCACAGGCCCGTTGCGGGCTCCATCCCCAGTGTGGGGTGTGCAGGAGGCAGCCGATGGACATCTCGCTCATTGACGTTTCTCTCTCCCCCTCTCCCTTCCTCTCTCTCTAAAATCAATAATAAACAACCTGTGAAAAGAGAAGCCAGCATCCTGAGGCTTTCCGTGTGACTCGGCCTCCAGCTCCCGCCGCGCCCTGGCCTCACCTCTCCCCCAGGTAGTCGCCGATGGCCGTCTTGTTGAGCCCCTCGCCTTTGTACAGGAACTGGGCGATGTCCTCACAGGTGTTCTTCAGCAGCTCGTTCTCTATCAAGAACTGGATCCCCTAAAAACGCAACGAAGATGCGGTGACGCGCACCCCGGAAACATCTAGACAGGAAGCCAGGCACGGGACGAGGGGTATGGTGCCCCGGACACAGGGGCGTGTATGATAAACACGCCGCTCACAGCGCCGGGCCACCTCGTGGGCTGAGCCCGCACAGCGGGTGAGGGGAACCAGCACCTGAATGCCCGGGGCCCCCGCGTCCTTCGCTCTTACCTTTTTAGGGTCCATGTTAAATTTTTTCCTGCCCATGGCCACCTGTTTGTTCCTCTGCATGTTTTTCCTGTAAAACAACCCCAGCAGCCATGTCAGTGCTGGCACCGGGAGGGTCTGGAAGACCAACGTGACTCCCAGGCACGCGTGGTGATGCGGGCTCTGAGGGGTCTGCCGTCCACCCGGGAGGCCCGCCCCGACCGGGCCTGCGCGTGCTCCTTCCCTCGGGGCTGTTTCCCATAGTGTCTGACTTTATTAACCTCTTCTTCCCACGCCACACACTACCCCAGGCTAGAGTCCCGAGACAGCCAGCAGTTTGCTAAGTTGTGCAACTCCTACCAGCCAGTCTTCACACGTTCGTCCCGCAGGAAGCGGAAGTCACCCCCAGCTGTTCGTCCCTTCTCCTGCCGGTAGACACTGAACTATTTCCATTTGGGCTAGCTATATGATTTATATGAAAGCCAGCCCCCGGAACGCCGTCACAACCGGAACGACTGGTCGCTATGATGTCCACTGCGGTCAGCCAACTGGCCAGATCAGGCCCCTCCTCCCATCATCCCCCCTACCCCAATAGGGGGCAGGGCCGGTCAACCGCCTGCAGCCCCTATCCCATTAGGGGGCAGGGCCGGCTAGCCAACCTCCTGCAACCCCTTCTCACACCAGCCCCACCCCA
>NW_006283137.1:318166-319456 GCF_000327345.1 Myotis davidii
TGGCCAGCCCCCAATGGGCCCTCACCACCACCCCGATGGTCTGCGGCCCCTCCCCGCAGGCAGCTCCACCCCCGATCGGCCCCCCACTCCGATCAGAGGCAGGGCCAGTCGGACCCCACCCGTGCAGGAAATCGTGCACTGGGCCTCTAGTTAAGATAAGGATGCTCTGACCCTCCCTGCACAAGGCTGCCTTTCCCGAGTAAACCTGCTGGCCTGCTGGGCACAGTGTAGGTGCACGTGTAGCACAAGAGATGGCCACAGTGCTGGCCCCGTGGCTGTCCCTTATCCTCCCCCGCCTTCTGACAGGAGGCCGCCAGGTTCTTTCCCTCGGCCACCTGAGTGCGGAGGGCAGCCGTGGCAGGTCTGGTTGTGTCTCTTATGACCAATGGTGGTGAGCATTTTCCATGTGTCTACTGCACACAGCCTCTTGGAGAAAGTGTCTTTTCAAGTTTTTTGCCCATTTTTTATTTGGACTGCCTTTTTTTCCAACTTGTATGCGTTCTTTATATACTGGTATATATTCTGGATACAAATCCACAGATACAGGTGTTGCAAATACGGGTTCCCTGTCTGCGCAGTATCTTTGTTAAGAGCAGAAACTTTACATTTGGTGAACTCCAATGTATCCATTTATTTTAAGCTACAGCTTTTGAAAACTGAGAAGGAGGCGTGAGCTAGAACTGACACCCAGGGGCTGAGTGGCGAGCTGGCCCCCGGACCGGCAGCCTCCCTGACCCGCTGGCACCGCCCCACGCGTTCCAAGCCCAGCAGACGGAAGCCAGGGGACATCAGGCTCGAACGCAGCCCTGGGTGAGTTAGACACAGCCCGGCACGTATCCGGCAGCTGCACGCGGCCGGGCGCCCCATTCAACTACCCT
Source organism: Myotis davidii (assembly GCF_000327345.1). NCBI lineage: Eukaryota > Metazoa > Chordata > Mammalia > Chiroptera > Vespertilionidae > Myotis > Myotis davidii. The sequence continues at coordinate 319,045 of NW_006283137.1, forward strand.
TGCATTCCCCGTATCCCACGGGTGGGAAGAGGCACAGCCCACAGCGCTTGCCCTCTGCCGTGCCCGCCTCCAGCCTCGCGGTCAGGTCCGCGTTAGGAGCGCAAACAGCATCTCATAGATCCCGTCCTCAACAGTAGGAAGATTTTCCATAATGTTTAGTTACATGGGAAGCATGCTAACCTGCTTATGTTACACATTCTAACCTGCCTAGGGCTTAGTGCAGATTTATAATCACTGCAAATTTCTGTGTCGCGAGGGGCCCACACCGGGCAGGGCAGCACCTCACACACAGCGACAGAGGGGCAGCACCGCAGGAGCGAGGGCACGAAGGGCCGGCACTGGCAGTTCTGCAGTCGGCCCTCCCGACCGCCCGCGCCCTGGCCTCCTCGGTGCCACGGGAGGAGCAGCAAGG
>NW_006283137.1:320933-321928 GCF_000327345.1 Myotis davidii
ACAGCGGAGGCTTCAGGCCCTAGTTCACCAATCTCCCTCGGCCCCAGCCCCCCCCAAGTCCAGCTCCACGGGAATGATACCCGTGACACTCAGGTGGGGGTGTGGCTGGGTGCCTCTCTGGGGCGGGCAGAGGCTGCACACACAGAGAACAAACCTGGAGGGACAAGCCCACCCGAGGCCAGTGCTGAGCGGGGAGTGGGCGGGGAGGGGGGAGCTCTCATCCTGACACACAGTCCCTTCCCAGCACAGGCCCCGCATCCAGCTTGGAGCAGGTGCCGGGGCTGCAGAGCATGTGGTTGGGAAGGGGGGCAGGGGCACCAGCAGCCCCGCTCACCCCCCGCACTAGGTCCCGCACACATCAGTGCACGGTGCGGCCCGTTCCATCGCCCGGGACGCGGGCCGCCCTCGCCCTCCCACTGCTGTGGGATGGAGGCCCCGAGCAGACAGCGCTGCACCCTGCCTGGTGCCTGCAGCTCAGCGGGCGGCCCTGCCCTCGGGGATGGACACGCGCTGGCGGCCGGGCATGGGCGCCTCTGTCCTCCGGGCAGGCGTCTGAGTGGGTCAGCTCGGTGCATGGTGTGGTGGCCGAGGGCCACGCGTAGCTGCAAGCGCTGGGAACGTGCCGAGTCCAGCGTGAGATGTGCTGGGTGTGAGATGCACCCCGTCTTGGTACCACACAGCCGGTTCTCGCTGTATGTCTCACGGGGCCCCACACGGGCCTCCTGGTCAGGGCCCCGAGAAGGGAACGCGGCGGACAGGGCAGTCAGGGTCACACCACTGTGGGCGAGATGCCTCCACCCGCCCAAGGGCAGCTGCTCTCCCCACGTTTCATAAACACCGCGCTCCACCGCGAGGGCCGAGGCGGCGAGGTCTGCGGGCTCATCGCTGCCGGAACAGCGGGCCTTCCCTTTCCCGCTTCCCCGGCGTCTCCAGAAAAACCGCACTTACACCCACCCCACAGCGACACGCATGGCCCCGCGCCCCCCGCTGCTTCC
>NW_006283137.1:321976-322473 GCF_000327345.1 Myotis davidii
CCACTGCGCCCACGTGGCCGGGAGAATCGGGGTGCGCGTCTGCACGCCGCCTCGGGAGAAGCTGGGCTAAGGACAAGTCGGCTCCGTCAGCGTCAGCAGAGCCACCGGAGCAATACCACGCCCTGAGCGCGTGCCAGCCTCGAGGGGACGAGGGCTCTGGTCCCCGGAGACCAGGGTTCCCTTTAAGAAACCAGTTTCCAGGGCTTCCAGACAACACACAGCCACGGAAGGGCACACGGTCATGAGGGGTCCCCGTGAGCTCCGCCCCCGCAGAGGTGAGATGGGGGTGTCCAGACTGCTGTGCACCCGACGCCCCGTCTCATTGTCCCAGCGGGCATGCCGAGGTGGTCTCTGTGCACAGGGACTGATTCCCAGGCAAAACCAAATGGCTGGGCCCTCCGTGCACGAGCAGCAAGCGTGGGAACTGGTGCCCCAGAGGCTCCTGAGGAGAGAACACCCACCTGCTGGGGGCCCTGGAGGACAGTGTGTGTGTGTGT
>NW_006283137.1:322532-325482 GCF_000327345.1 Myotis davidii
GTGTGTGTGTGGGGGGCGGGGGGCCCTGGAGGACAGTGTGTGTGTGGGGGGCAGAGGAGGCAACTTCCAAAGTTCACGCCAAAACCACTGACCCCAGATCAATCCTCAGCAAGCAGGAGGGCAAAGCAGACGCGTTTCAGATGCATGAGGACCCAGAAAGGTGAGCTTCCGCGAACCCCTCAAGAAGAGGGCTGTGTCCATAGGCCGGGACGTCTCCAGCCCCCGAGGGGAAACAGGCTCATGGGGTGGGGAGGTCAACACAGGAAGCCCCTGGGCGCCGGCCGTCATCAGAGACGGGATGATGAGGACAAGGTGACGGGAAAGCATGAGGGGCTCTGGCAGGAGCGGCACCACGCCGTCTTCTCTCAACAGAACGAACGAACAGGCACGGCTGGGGCATGGAAACCCGGCGTCATGCCGCAACCAAGGCTGCCACAGGCCGCCTGATGCAAACGAGTCAGTTCCCACAGCGTCTCCCCAACATGACAACCGGGGACCACGAGCCACAGAGCACCTGCTGCCTGGGAAAGAGGAAAATCCGGACCTGCAGGCGGCCCGGGATGATGGCACTGGGGTCAGCGGTGGCGGTGGGAGGTGAGGAAGGGACAGCTCCCGAGAGAGGGAGCCCACTGGAGCGCGTGGCTCCCGGTGGCGGTGCCGGGTCCTTGCCGTGAGCTGTGCACAAGGTAACGTCCGAGTCCACCTGTGGACACGACATGGAGGCCAAGGTGGGTTACAGACCACGAGTGAGGCCACCGCCCATGCGCATGTCAAAGGGAGGAGGAGCGGGCAGAGGCGTGAGCCGGACGGGCACCGTGTGAGGCAGGGAGGCCCCGTGGCTTCCTCTGGGCCGGGTAGCAGATCAGACAGGAAATCCAGGTTGCAGCCATGGGTATGGAGTGTCAGAGGGGAAAACAAAGGGACTAGACACTGTGAGAAACTGACAGTGGGCACGCGAGGGGGAGGACGGGGGGAGATGGAGGGTGTCAGGAGGTGGGCTCTGGCTTTGACAGACCATCAGTGAGGGAAGAATATTAATTCTGGCCCAGCCGGCGGGGCTCGTGGTTGAGTGTTGACCCAGGAACCAAGAGGTGGCTGGTTCAACTCCCAGTCAGGGCACAGGCCCGGGTTGTGGGCTTGATCCCCAGTGGGGGCGTGCAGGAGGCAGCCGATCCATAATTCTCTCATCTTCGATGTTTCTCCCTCTCTCTCTCCCTCTCCCTTCCTCTCTCTCTCTAAAAATCAATAAAAACACATTTTGTTAAAAAGGAAAGCTAGGCAGTCTGGCAGCCCCTGCCGATCGGCAATCAGTGGTGCTTCCAGGAGAGGGTGTGAGGGCGAGGAGACGGGTGTGAGCTCTTGAAACTGGCTAGAACGGATGGCTCATCGGGGAGCGTGCACGTGAACAGAAAGCGAACCGCGAATGCGGTCACAGGGCCGCGGCGCAGCGTGGCGGTGGCCGGACAGAAGAGGCTTCGCTTCCCGCGGTGCCGTCCGAGTGGACGAGTCAGCTCGTCACTCCCCGGCGCAGGTGCTGCCTCCACCCCGCCACCTGGAGTCACCTCTTCCCCCACCTCAGTCACCCTCCATCAGTGCTGCTGCCTTTGGGTTCAAAAACCAGCTAAACACTTTTTTAAAAAGATCTCATCAAATCTCATTTTTCTAATGAAACTTTGCGATGAGAAAAAAAAATCTACCATTTTAACATATGTGTTTGCTCTGCGTAAACGTATCGATGCGACATCCACCCTTCACTCTCACGCTGCCCACGAGGGAGATCCACGGGGAAGTGAGCATCATTTCCCTGGCTCTGGCTTCCGGGGGGTGGGGGTGGGGCGACCCTGGAGGCCACGGCGGGACAGGCCTGAGTTGGGACTTGGTAACCACACCAACTTGGACCCGAGACGCGCCCCCGCCCACGCCGTGGCTTTCCTGCGTGGCCACGAGGGTCAAACTGCAGAGGCCGGGCTGACGGGCCAGACGGCAGAGCAACGAGCACTCCTCCGACCGCCACGTGCTGCAGCCACGCGTCAGAGCCGGAGGCCGCTGAGCCCTCTGCTTGGAAGAGAACGGCAACGTGGGGGCAGCAGCCGCAGAGGACGTGGCGCAGGGCCAGGGCCCGGCCTCGGGGCTCATGTACAAGGTTAATTTACAAGGTGTCCTGCTCACGCACGGGGACCAGCCGGGTGCCGGCTCCTCGCAGGGTTCCGATTTAATGAGGACGATTAGAGAGCCCACAACAAGGGCCATGTGTTCCGCTGTGAACAGAAGAGCCACACAAGGAAGCTTCTATTTCTTTCTTTATTTAAATGCTGCTCTGCAGATTTTACTGGTGGCAGAAACCCAGAGCTGAAATGTGCCCCACGCTGTGCATACAAAGGAGCTGTCTTAAAGGGACAGGCCTCCTGCAGCCGGCGGCCTGTGAACAGTGCAGCACCTGCTACCCATCAAGGCTCCTGCCCACTCTCCCTGCTCAGCGCCACGGCAGGTGCCCAGTGTCCGCAGGAAGTTCACGGGCAAATGCCAATGTGGGTCTTCTGACAGCAGTTTCTGCTCAGCAGAGCACAGGCCACTGCCAACCCACTGGGCCCTGTCTGTCCTCCATCCCAGGGGCCTGAGCGAGAGTCAGCGTGTGCGTCGGGGCCCAGACACCACTGAGGTCGGCGGCCACACGAGGGCCCTCTGCTGCTAAAGACGCAGTGGCCTTCTTTCCTCCACCACGACACCCGACGAACGTCCTGTCACCCATCTCAGAGGCCTGCCTATACACGGAGGGTCCAGACTGAACCCAGCGCCGGGGGCCATGAGCCCAGAAAGCCTTACCTTTCCCCAGCGGAGGGACCACCTGGCTCAGCTTCTCCCCTGCCCCCTTGCCCCACACACTGCGCCCGGCCCTGCCCCCCTGCCCCCCACACTGCACCCGGGCCCTGCCCACCTGCCCACACACTGT
>NW_006283137.1:325794-330738 GCF_000327345.1 Myotis davidii
CTGCCCTGCTCACCTGCCCACACACTGCGCCCGGGCCCTGCCCACCTGCCCACACACTGTACCCGGCCCTGCCCACCTGCCCTATACAGGCTGCATCTGATGAGACTGAGAACTTAACCCAGCTCAAAACCCTGCTCGCCCAGGGCCTCTGCCTAGAGGGGCAACGGCCATTTCCAAACAGCTCTGGTCAAGAGGGCAAATCTGGGGACTGTCCAGGTGAAGGCAGTGTCCCCCCTAGCCCTGGCCCGCAGACCGGGAGATCAAAGCGCCTGCTGACACAGAAGTCCAGCCTGGCGAGTGCTGGTCCCGGCTCGGCACCCTGACCTCCCGGCGAGGGGCCACTGTGACATCACCTCACCCTGCGCCGCCCTGTGGGTAAGCACCTCATCTCCCGGGAAATCCCAGGGACTAACAACGTGAAAAGTCAAAGGACTAGAAAGAACTCAGGCTTGGAAAACATACGCATGTTCAGCAAACTTCCTCAAAACTGGGTTCCCACTGGCGTTACACACGCGTGGGGTCGGAGCTCCAGACAGAATGCAACCAGGCCTCAGAGCCTCTCCAGGTGAAAGGCCACAGGGTCCGAAAGACAAAAGCCGCTCGATGCTGCGGGAGCCTGGGGTTCAGGGACAGGCCTGGGGAGCTGGCAAGACCAGAGCTGGGCGCGAAGCGGGGGGGCGGCCATGGCAAAGGGATGTGACCTTAGCCCCAGACCTGGTGCTAGTGCAGGGAGCGTGCTGCTCGGCCACGCTGCCTGAGAGTCTGCGACTCTGGGAGCCACAGCAACCCTTTCTCAAACCCCATTCCCCGGCCCAGCGAGGACAGTCTGACCCCCGCGGCCACGGCTGAGGCCAGGATGCTGAGGGAAGCCAGCCGCTCCCACGCGCCCGGAGCCGTCCAATCCACCGTCAGCAAGAGGAAGGTGGGCCAGGGCTGGGGGAGGGGACGGGCACTGTTTAAGGGGGATGGAGTGTCAACTTCATAAGATAAGAAAGTGCTAGCGATAACTAAGTGTATTGGACAGTAACGGAAGTGTATTTAACGCGGCTGAACTGGGCCCTAAAAAAGGCATATTGTACATTACACACAGTTTATAATTAAAAATAAACACAAATTAAGCAGCGACGTTCCGACTTCCCGATTTCTGCTCGCCTCCGTTCCCCTCCCAAGAACTTATAATTTGATGTTTGTGTAGAAATTGCAAAGAACTGTCTCACCACAATCTCCGCCTAAGAGGTTGTGAACTCATGTCCCCAGCGCCAGAGCCAGGAGGAGTTAAGTGAGAGCTGACGTTCACGCAGCTGCTGCCCAGCAGGTCGCCGACACGCATGTTTAGACTCTTCTAGTTAAAATTCTTTCCACGCAGAACCTGCTCTCCCCTCGCAGGAAGCATTCAAGGTTTATCACCCTGTTCTGTGTTTGCAGGGCAACTTTCCTACGTGCTAACCACCAGCTCCGCCTCGTCCTCCCAGCCGAGAGTCCGGGGAGAGTGGGGACCCTGCACAGGGTCCCTGGCACTAGACAGCCCGTGACCTTGGGGACCCCCGCCCGCCCGTTTCCCAAGCACGCACAGGCCTGTGCCAGCCCTGCCCCCGTGGCTGTCTCCCAGGAGCTGGCACTGCACCCTTCACCCACCGCAGAGAACAGAGTGATACGTTTCATCTAATGAAAGCTGGAAGCCGAAGACTCAGTTGGCATAACCAGCCAGCCAATGGGAAATGAGGTCAAATTTCAAGACAGCGAAGGAAACTGCGTCATAAAGCGTCACCCTGAGAGTGTGGTTTAGACAGAGGCGAGCAGGAAAGCCCGTGAAGACCCTCGACCTGCTGCATCTGGCCGTGTGCCCTGCCTCCGCCTCCCGGGCTGCGCCAGGGGCCTTGGCTCTCAGGAAAGCCCGGAATTCCCTGCCCCCACACCTACCCTCCGCGCCGCCCCCTTCCTCCAGGGCCTGCAGGCCTGTGCCAGCTGCGATCACCTCCACTCCTCGCAGCCGCCACACACCCCTGCACGCCCAGAAGAGAGGCTCGGGGCCAGGCAATCCGTTCCCTCCGTCACCGTGCCTGGAACTCAGCTGCACGCCGGCCCTCGGCAGCCTGGTTCCTCGCACGGCGGCCGGAAGGGACCCCAGGACCAAATCAAATGCCCGCTCCTTTCCTACACGCAGACAGAGGGCTCTCCCTCGAGGCGAGGTCCGAGTCCTCAAACCAAACAGAAACTCCTGCCGCAGGTCGGGTCCGAGGCAGACCCCCCTACACGTGCCCCTGGGCGTCCTATCCTCACCGAGCAGGGCCTCGGACCCTGGTTAGCAACTGTTCTACACTCTCAGGCCGAGAAGAAACCACACCGAGTGCCTGCCCAGCTCTCGGAGCCAGAGCAGATGTGGGACCACCGGCAGCGGGCGGGGCCTGCACACGGAGCTCCGGGCTCCTGGTGGCAGGTCCAGAGGGGTCCCCGCGCTCCACATGATGCTCCACACCGTGGGCCCCCAGCCATCCAGCAGCCTCTTACCCCTGGCAAGTCCTCTCCTGCGGCCCCAGGGTCCTGGCAGCCCAGGGCAGCGACGTCAAAGCCGGGGCAGGTCACAGCTATCCGCTTCAGAGCCCATGGTGGGCCGGCCCCGCGGCCCCGCAGCCCCAGGCTTCTGGGCGCTCCCGCGGCGCCTGGTGGAGGGAGCGAGGGAGCGGCACGGCATGTGTGCCAGCTCAGCCAGGGTGGAGGCGGCGGCGGAGGAAACAAAAGCTGCGCGGAAGCCGAGCAAAGGGAGCCGGGCTGGTGGGGAGGCGCGTGGACGGAGAGGAGACGCGGTGTGGTGCGGGGCTGCTGCCCGGCTGGCACTCCGAGTGTGCGCTGCTTGGCTCCTCGCAGGCTCATTTCCATGAATGCAGTCATGGCCGCCCCTCCTCCGGCCCCACTCTCCCCACCGCCTGCCTGCGGGGGAGGGCTGCACCGCTGCATTTGCTCACAGGCGGCCTGGCTCCTCTCCCCTGGAAGCAGACCCTGATGGCTGCATCCCGGAGAGGTTAACCCTTGCTTGAGGCGCCTCCTCCCCTCACTGGGTGGTGGACATCCACGGAGAGCAGGCTGTGCTGACACCCCTCGGCACAAGGCTGTGCTCTGCGCTGCCCCAGCAGGCCGTGGTCTGACCACCTGCTGCCCACACCCCCCCTCCCAGCTCCGAGGGCTCAGGCCCCACTGCCCATGGAAGCTCCGGCCTCTCTCCGGAAGGGCACGGCTGTGCTGGCCCGTCTCCACGCCCGGGCAACGGCTCTGCGTCCCGACCAGAGGCTGCAAAGTCACACTCCAGCCCCCTCTGGTTCAGTGTGACCCTGAGACCACCCTGGACGATGGCCAGGGACGAGGCACATGACAACAGCTGAGAGCTTGGTGGTGAGGTGACGAGGGTCACCAGGCACAGGTTTGGGACCCCAGGCACAGGCTTCCACGTAAACCCGGGAGTGACACATGGATCCCCACTGCGCAGGGCCAGCGCCCATGACCCCCGGCTGTACTGGACCCACAAACAAGGTAACTTCTGTGCTGACACTTCCATTCAGAGAAAACAGGGGTGTCACCAGCCACTGACCCGTCTGTCCCCACAGAGGGGCTCCGAGCTGCCGCAACGCGGGAAGCCCCGGGGGGGTTCTCCTGGAGGCTAGACCAGAGCCCTGGGCCCTTACAGAGAGCACCTTACAGGTGCCAGAGAGGGGGCGCAGACCAGCTGCTGGCCCGGCAAAGACTTCACTGGATCTCGAGGTCGGAGGTCAGGCCTGCGTGAGCCTCCGTGGAGTGAGGAAGAGCACAAAAGCCAAGACTGGACTTGAAGAAGGAAGGAGGGTGCTGGGCGAGCCTGGGCCCTCAGCACCGGACTCTCCTGCCCGTCCTCCCCGAGCGTGGGGCCAGGTCCGTACACCCCACACGCACGCGTTCAGGAGACACGAGGTCCCGAGATCGTCCGTCTTAACTGTGTGACTCCGGGGTCCCTCGGGGGGCCCAGCGATGGGCCACACAAGACACGCGTAACCCCCTCCCGCCCCGTGCGCCTGTGACCACTGAGTGCCTTCCCAGCAGCGGTCCCCACAAGCTGCAGCCCCTCCCGGAGGCCAGTCTTCCCTACAGGGAGTCTCCGTGAGCAGGAGCAAGAGCAGGTATCGTCCGCGAAGGTCCCTGGAGAAGTGAGGAGTGGGCACTAGGGAGACCCAGGTCTAGCCCCCACCTTGATGTCACCGGCAGCACACGGCAGGCAGGTTCCATCAGCTACAGGCAAACACGTTTCCACGCACCTTCCAGAGCCACAGCGAGGGGGGCCACGGCAGCCGGCAGGACTCCCGGGTCCTGGTCTGGACGCCTCCCACCGCCCGCCCAAGTCCGCGGCACCTGCCCGGCCCCGCCTCAGCTGAGCACTCTGCAGGCTGCAGGCCTGAGGGCCCACCCGTGCCTGCCCCACCCAGCACTGCCTTTTCTCTCCGACAGCTGCTCCTCAGACACCCGCACCTGCCGCCTCCCTCATCTCCCCACCTCTGGGCCCGGTCCTGCCCACCTCCACTTGCGTGGCAACAGGACTTGGAGGCTGCACAAGGCCCAGGACAACGCTGCCTTCTCAGAGGGGCCGAACCCACGCCCCTCTCTGCTTCCCTCTTCACAGGAAGGAAGGGCAGCCTGGCCCTACCAGCACCACGGGCGTTCGGCACCGGGTGCCACTAAGAGCCCAGAAGACCAGAGTCCGTCCCCTTTAAGGCCTGCCCGGCAGATGGTGGCACCGGGTGCTTCTGTGCCAAGCGCTTCTGCTTTAAAATAAAGATCTAACCATTTGATTCTGCAAAATACAAACGCAAGCTCCGAGGACGGCTGTGAGCACTGTCTATGGCAGCCGTGGGCAAACTACGGCCCGCGGGCCGGATCGGGCCCGTTCGGCTGTTCTCTCCGGCCCACTCTCTTGCTCTCCCC
>NW_006283137.1:331447-331771 GCF_000327345.1 Myotis davidii
GGCCAGGCCTGGGAGGACGAGCAGACCCCCAAAGGGAGCAGCAGAGGCCAAGGGAGGCGAGGAGGCCGGGCGCGGCTGGCGCCTGGTCGGGTCCGGGTCCGGACACGTGGGGACCGGACAGCACCTGGAAGAGAGCCTAGCAAGTGCCTGTGAGGTCCATGTGTCCACACAGCGAGGACAACGGCTCAGGGCCCATCGGGGGATAAGCATTAAAAAGGTGAGAACAAGCAGCTGACGCCGACCGGGCAGCGAGGACAGCCGCACCCGATGTGCGCGGGCAGCCCTCACGCAGACGCACCTGCGGGCACTGGGATGGCAGCTGGC
>NW_006283137.1:349583-350713 GCF_000327345.1 Myotis davidii
GCCTGCCCCACCCAGCACTGCCTTTTCTCTCCGACAGCTGCTCCTCAGACACCCGCACCTGCCGCCTCCCTCATCTCCCCACCTCTGGGCCCGGTCCTGCCCACCTCCACTTGCGTGGCAACAGGACTTGGAGGCTGCACAAGGCCCAGGACAACGCTGCCTTCTCAGAGGGGCCGAACCCACGCCCCTCTCTGCTTCCCTCTTCACAGGAAGGAAGGGCAGCCTGGCCCTACCAGCACCACGGGCGTTCGGCACCGGGTGCCACTAAGAGCCCAGAAGACCAGAGTCCGTCCCCTTTAAGGCCTGCCCGGCAGATGGTGGCACCGGGTGCTTCTGTGCCAAGCGCTTCTGCTTTAAAATAAAGATCTAACCATTTGATTCTGCAAAATACAAACGCAAGCTCCGAGGACGGCTGTGAGCACTGTCTATGGCAGCCGTGGGCAAACTACGGCCCGCGGGCCGGATCTGGCCCGTTCGGCTGTTCTCTCCGGCCCACTCTCTTGCTCTCCCCTCCGCTCCTTCCCCAGCAGCAGTGTTAACATGTATCAGTTCACACAAACACTCCATCCATGCTTTTGTTCCGGCCTCCGGTCCAGTTTAAGAACCCATTGTGGCCCTCGAGTCAAAAAGTTTGCCCACCCCTGGTTTATGGGAATGGCACTTAGAGCCACAGCACTCGGCTTGTCCTTCCAGAGCCCAGCTCGGCCTCAGCAGCCTGTCCAGTGCGAGGCTGCACGACAAGGACTGCGGACAGACGGGAGGCGGTGGGGTCAGCAGGGGGCAGTGCTGCAGACGCCCCAGAGCCAGGGCCTCGTGCAGGCGCGGCATTGAACTCCACCCGGGGCAGCGTATGCACACAGTGCCACCTCACACCCACCTGGCAGCTTAGAGCTTCAAGTGCTTCGCCACTTGCATTCTTACTAGGACTTCACGGCCAGGTCCAGCTGTGGGTGTGAGCAGTCTACCCCAGGCGGAGCCAGACCTCGCTCGGCCCTGCGGAGGCCTCAGCCCTTCGCCTTCTCTCACGGTTACCGTCGGACCCCCGCAGTCAGCCCTGGCTGAGTGTCGGCACAGGCCCTGCTGAGCTCAGGGCCAGATTCCCACAGCTCAGGCCCTGCCAAGTGGGACGC
>NW_006283137.1:351150-351359 GCF_000327345.1 Myotis davidii
TCCAGCAGGCCTGCCGGCGCCACACCTGCCGCGGGGCATGGGTCTGCGTGAGCCCAGCAGGCGAGGCCCGCTGCTTCAGAGCCGCGTTCAGAAGGCCGCTCCCCGGCAGGGCGCCCTCCTGCAGCCCCAGCGAGAGCAGCCGCGGGCACGTGAGGCCTGTGAGCAGGGACCTGCCGGAAAGTCCAAGCTCCCCCACTCCCGCCCCTGCC
>NW_006283137.1:351552-358666 GCF_000327345.1 Myotis davidii
AGCCGCTCACCCAGAGGGCAGGTCTGTCCCCCTGCGGGCCCAGCACCACGGCACAACGTGGGCTGTCCTCGTCCACTCTCACAGTGGCCCCTTTGACCCAGAGGCCTTGGCTGCTGTGGACTCCCCTTTCAGGCACCAGGCCCGACACGGGGCCTGCTCAGCCCGCCCAGCCCGGCCTCTACTCCTTCCCTCTCCCAAAGCCAAGTGCAGCTGTCCCTCTTCCCCAGGGCTCCCCACACGGCACGGCTTCCCAAGCCACCACAGATGTGTCCCAGGTCCCCAGAGGTGAGACTTTAAAGCGCGGCTCATTGCACCAGTTAAGGAAACGCAGAGACAGGACCCAGAGCTGACCATAACTTCATGAAGCTCACTGTGCAATGCAGCCTAACGTTTATTCCAAACGCACTCATTTGCTACCTACCGGCTCCCACACACATCCCTCCCTATTAGCTCGCGGCCAGCCCCACTCCGTGTGCTGTGGCCTCAAATCGCTGCACACGGTAACACAGACACGTGTCCACACACGTCCACACATGACCCGAGTCCAGCGTGGCAGGGGCCTGGCCTGCGCTGTAGACGGCGCGTCTGTCACCCTGACTCAGTCGGCTCAGTGTGGGTGTGGCGGTGAGGGCTCAGCCCTCCCTCCAGACAACGGCGGGAGGGGGGGGGGGCTCCCTCTGCTGGTTCCCTGTTCTCCACACTTTACCCCAAATCCTCGGTGCCCTCACTGTCCCTAATGCGACACTTCTTCCTGGTGTCACTCACTCTGGAGTTGGTTGTGACTGCCACAGCTTCTGACGGCTGTCACTCAGAGGCAGGAAGTCCGGGCACAGTCACCAAGTCAGAGCCCGCTCCCCAGGGGCACCAGCCAAAGGCGAGGAAGGGGGGCCTCGGTTCACACACACACACACACACACACACACGCCTCAGCGTCTGACTGCCAGCGCGCTCCAGCCTCTCCGGGGAGCAGTCACAGGGCAGCCTGGTGCCACTCCCTGGGGGCAGCGAGCCTGCGGCCAGCTCTCACGTATGATCAAAAGCGACACTGAAACCCCGCTCCGCGCCCGGTCAGGACTCACCATCCTCCTCTTCGGCTTTAAGGACCATCTTTCCCGGCACACAGGACCCCAGGCAGCAGTGAGCTCTTCCCCTGACAGCCAGGCAGTGCCTCCCGGGAGGTGGGGCTGGGTGGGGCCAGAACACACAACTGCAGCCTAGAACACGCCTGTCTTTAGCATGGCCAATCAGCCTCCCGCACAGAAGGTGTCACTGCTCACCGGCACTGTCGGCACTGCCGGCCACCACCCGTTCCTCAAGTCAAGCCCAGGTCCTGGGCGTTAACCCTCTCCTCCCTAGAGCAGCTTGGACGGCGCCAGAGTCAGCAAGGGCTGCCCTCTGGGAACAGAGCTGCTGTCCCCTCCCCACTTTCCAGGCCTTCCTCAGGTGGCCTCTCGGGGAGCCCCGCTCCCCGCATGACCTCACAGCATCTCCCAAGACAATGACTAAGAACTCGTCATCACTGGGTCCGGTAACGAGATCACAGGCGAAAAGCAGAAGGCGATTTCAGAGGCAAAAAAAACCCGAGGGTGACATGCGTGGGGCATGTTCACTGCTGAGATCAGAGAGCATCAAGGCGGGGCTTTCAGCCGCCACCCGGACACGGTTCTTCCGGACTTGTGTGTTCTGTTCTCGCACTCTCTCATGCACCTTCCTCTCCCTACAGGCCTCCTCTAGCTCTCAGCACCGATGAGAACCACAACGCTGTGTGAGGTGTATGTCTCTCTCTAGACACATTTATATCATCTCCAGATCAGTATGCAAGCACAGACAGAGGACTCCACAGGAAGATGAAGGGGTGTGAGTACAGAGAGCGGAGGTTTTACACTGTTGTACAACCAGCCACTGTTACTCTGGCGCACCGTCCGTGACTGCATGACTTCCTCAGCTCCACGCCGCCCACACGTTCTCGCACCAGGGACCCGCCAGCCGCAGGCCAGGGTTCTGTCTGGCTTTCATACGCCACTGGCGCAGGGACACAGAAGAGCTGCCACTCAGGCCTTGAACCTGGGCGCACGGCGGCACACCTGGCCCAGCCCGGGCTTCCGTGTGAGCTCCGCGGTCCCACAGCGAGGCGCACACTGCGGCTAGAGGCGCTGCTCAGGCGTGTCTGTCCTTCAGACAGAAACCTGAAGCCGTCTGACTCATAAGGAAAGTGACTGCGGAGCTTATCATCCATACGGGACGTTTTGGAGACTGAGAGCAGGTGCTATTCAGAATGACATCAGCCAACGGGGAGCCGGCCAGGCCCCGCAGGAAGGACACGAGGACAGAGGAGCCGGCCAGGCCCTGCAGGAGGACACGCACACACCCTCTGAAGAGACAAGTGCCTACGGCTGCACACAGAAACCCCCAGCTTCCTGCCCCGTTGCCCGCCCCCCACCTGCTCCCTAGAGGGCGCGCTCCAGCTACTTCTGCTGCTTAGCCCAGCGAAGTTTCTAAAGGACAGGCTCCCGCCCAGCCCACTTCTGGGCACAGCTGCCTGCCTGGAAGAGGAGGACTTAGCTCTCACTCCACCCGCACACGCGCACACCCACCAGCACACGTACATCACATCCCCGAGGAAGTTTGTGTTTCCATCGGTTGGCTCACAGCTTAGCTGACGTGTCTGTGACTAAAGTCACAGAGGATCAGGGTCTCTGGTTTCCTGTTGGCCTGGCTCTCTGTGGCTGTCACTGATTGATCGCCAAACGCTCTACTAAGGCACGAAACTACCGAAATGGCCAGCATCCACGTGACGGTTCTCTGGCAGCCTCCACGGATCCCGCGGCCGCTCCAGCCCATCCTGTGCCCGCGCCTGCTCCCGACAGCCCTCGGGAGCCCCAGCCCTCAGCGCTGGCTTCGTCAGGCCCCCGTTCCCCTCCTCCTTGGGTTGCGAGCTGACTTTGGTGGGGTGCCTCCTCCACTATGCAGCACAGACAGGGTGTGGCGGGTGGGTTTCCTGGTGTGAAACTTCCTGTCTAAATCACCTCCAGTCTTCCCCCTGCTTGACTGACAGCTCAGCTGGGTATGGAACTCTATGGGGAAACCGTGTCCTCAGATGACGGAGATGATCCCTGCTGTCTGCCCCTGACTGCGCCCGTGGGGGCCATTCTCATTTCGGGCTTTCCTACGTGACTTCTCCCCTCAGGACGCTTTGAGGCTCTGATCTCTACCCTCGATGTTGCAAAACGTCATAGTGAGGTGGCAAGGTTGTCTTTTTCATACATTATGTCGGCTACTAGGCAGACCCTCCGCTGAAAGCTTCTATTCTCTAATAACGTCCTATCCCTTTTCTTTCAGTTCTCATTTTTTGGAATTCCTATCAGTTAGACATGAGATTGCCAATGTGGATCATTTCATTTTTCTTCTAGGAAATATTTTTGCAATGGACTGAATGCTTGTGTTCCCCAAAAAGTCATATGCTGACCTCCCCCACAAGATGGTGTTTGGAGGGGAGCCTTTGGGAGGTGAGCAGCGGCGAGGATGAGCCCCCAGGAGGGTGGCCCCTGATCCCCCAGATCCACAGGTGCCTGGGATACTGCAAACTCGCCGGGAGGTTCCTTCTA
Source organism: Myotis davidii (assembly GCF_000327345.1). NCBI lineage: Eukaryota > Metazoa > Chordata > Mammalia > Chiroptera > Vespertilionidae > Myotis > Myotis davidii. The sequence goes on from NW_006283137.1 coordinate 355,158, forward strand.
CCTGGGTGACCTGAGAAACATGGACTGTGCATGTCCTCACAGACATGGCTAGCATCGAGTGGGTTGTGGGAAAAAACTCCAGGACAAGGAAACATGCTTGTGTCACAAAGAGTTCAAATGGAGAATCCCTGGCATAGCCCCTGCCTGCACCTGGCACCACGGCGATGGCACTGATCACGTCGCCAGGGCACACCTTTGTGTGGGGCAGAGTTTTTGCCACTTTCATCATCAAAACAAAAAGTCAAAATCAGCCCTAACCGGTTTGGCTCAGTGGATAGAGCGTCAGTCTGCGGACTCAAGGGTCTCAGGTTCGATTCCGGTCAAGGGCACGTACCTTGGTTGTGAGCACATCCCCAGTGGGGAGTGTGCAGGAGGCAGCTGATTGATGTTTCTCTCATCGATGTTTCTAACTCTCTATCCCTCTCCCCTCCTCTCTGTAAAAAATTAGTAAAATATATTTTTTAAAAAGTCAAAATCAATTCAATATAAAAATCAGAACCCCAAACCATGCCCTTTGTTTATTTTATGTACACAATTTGAATTTTCAAGAGTAGTCATTAGCTTTTCAAAAAAAAAAAAAAAAAAGGAATGAAGATGCAACTCTCTTCACAGGGGCTGACCACTCTCTCCACGAACACTCCCCACCCCTGCCAGCGCACACTGGTTCTGCGTCGGTGCGACCTCAGTCCTGAATGGGTGGGGGCACTGTCCCCAGGGACCCTGCGTAAGTGACAGCCGCTTCCTCAGGTGATGCAACGAAGCCCGACAGCACCGCACTCGGCGTCACCAGCACCGGCACCGGCACCATCGCCCCGGGGACACCTGGAAACGGGTCGTGCATCCTTTGGAAAGTCTGATGTGACAGTCACAGCAGTAAACACGCCTTTCTCCACACAGACAGACGCAATAGCCCTGTCACTGCATCACGACATCACTGACGAGAAGGAAGCTCCGGCCTTGAGGACTTCCCGCCGCACCTGCCAGTGGCTGCAGCCTTTCAAATGCCCATTACAGTGAAAGTCACAGCGGACGGGGCGGGCTCGATCCATGCTGCCCTCTGCTGGCGGCTGGAGGCTGTGCGCAGGCTCACCATGAGCCGTCCTTGCCCAGGCACCGAACTACCTTGGATGGACGGAGGCATGGAGGAGAGAAGTCACACTCTCCCTGGAACACAGGCCACGCCCTGAAACTTATTTCTCAGAAGCTTTTGTTCCTACGAAAGCTGGTTTGCCTTCGTCCCTACTCTTGGCTCCTCGGTGGGAACAGGAAGAGCCCCGGGCAGCCCCAGGCAACATCACAGCTGGTGGTAGGTGCGCCGGCCCCAGGAACTGGAGAGTGTGCGTGTGGGAGGGAGGTTACGAAAGCACTCAATATGGGGGTCTGGGCAGGCATCACTGAGAACATAAAATCGGACTCCCCACCCCCCAAAACCCAGAAAGACCAGAAAGCCTCCTCCTTTCTCACAGTCTGAGCTGCTCGAACGTCCCACTCCTCTCGGAACCTCCCACGGCCGGGTCCCGCCACATGCAGCATCTATGAGGTCAGAGCCCAAGGCCATCCCCAGGGAGGCCTGGGCTGGGGGCCCCGAGGCCGGGCACTGCGCCTCCCCCTTCCAGCCGTGCCGTCTCTGAGCAAGTCTTGTCACCGGGTCCCCTGCGTCCCTCACTCTCAACCGGCAGGAGCCCACGCACTGGGATACCAGCCTCCACTTCCAGCTGCGCAGTGTTTCCCAACGCGCGAACTGCGCACGCCGCCTTTATCCCTAGGGACCCCGTTTGACTGTGGGTTCCGTTAACCACCTGTCGGCTGTGACGTGGCAGCTGGGAGCCGGAGAGCCGCCGGCCCTGGACCAGGAGGCGGCCAGGGAGTGGACAACTAGGACTGGAGGCGGGGCCAAGCTCTTAGGGGAAGGACACCAGGAAGAGAGTGACATGTGACGGAGGGCTGGGGAGCTCAGGGAGCAGGGCCAGCCTCAGGGGGCATGGCGCCCTCTGGGAGAGCTGGGCGCTCCCGGACAGAGCTGTGTGGCACAGGGCCCCGGGCCACCAGCGCGGCCTGGCCCCGACGCCCACCAGAGCCCGGCCATCCATGTGGCCTGCCCTCTGTCCTGGCAGTGATGTCTGCCCCTCCAGGCCCCGGCCCCCCTCCCTCTCCCCTGCAGACCTCCTCGCCCACATCCCGCTCCTCCTGGCATCCTGTCATGCCCAGCGTCACCGAGAACACCTGGGAGGCCTGGGCTGCGCCGCAAGCTCTGAGGAGCCGAACGTCATTCGTGACAAAACCCTGCCGGCCACCGGGAAAGGCCCCTTCCCTGCGTGAGAGACTACAAACACCCACAGTGAACCCCATGCTGCGGGGGGCGCGGGGGCTTTCCTTCCGGATCGGGGAGAAACCCAGAAAGCCCAGCGTCCTCACCAGGTCCTGGCCCCAGAGCCTCAAGCCCTTGCCACGCCACTTACTGGGGCAGGCGGGGCGGGGGGCCCAGGAGGGGAAGCGTGACACCATCGCTGTCACAGCTGGTCCCACCGGAGGGAAGGCACCTGAGCCAACCTGTTAGAAGCCGTCGCAGAGCTGTAACGGGCCGCTGGCTACAGAGTCCGTGCACAAGGCAAACACACGGCAGCAGCTAACACCCCACGTTACCTACAGCGCCCCGAGCCAAGGCCAGCGACGCGCAGGCTCCTGGGAGGAAAGGGTGAGAGGTGTGGAGACTAGACAGGCCTCAGGAAAGCAGGGAGGACGTGCTTTGACCCAGGACACTAACCATGTCAGGGTGCCCTGGGCCCACGGACTCAGTGCCACTGCAAGTCACACCCAGCAGGCCGTGCTCGCTGGAGGCATGTACCAGTGTGGTGCTGGCCTGGGACAGGCTGACAGAGCAGAACCCAGAACTCAGAAACAGCCCTACACGGGCAGGAACACTTGCCCTAGGATAGACCGGGGAAATCACAGATGGCCTTTCTCTAAATGCCGCTGGACGCATATCCGGCCCGAGAACATCAGGAAGTGTGAGTGTGAGTGGTCACAGCAGTCTCTGAGGCAATCGCCCCAAACTGGAAACCACCGAAATGCCCCTCAGAAGTGGAACCAGCTTTTTTTATTGTGGCGCATTCACACCATGAGACAGTGCATTCTGGTGAAGATGACAGGCGACAGCTACATGAGACAAGGTCAGATAAGTCTCACGGGCATAATGGTAAGCAAAAAAGGCTGCCAAATAGAAGGGGACTTTATTGGGGGAGCCTCATACCAAATCCCAGTGAAAGTGTTGAGAACAGACTAAACATTTTCTAATGTGCTAGCCCAGAACACAGACCCCACATACCCCTCCCCAGGACACTAATATTTTATCACCCCAAAAAGCCATCTGTACCCACTGGCAGGCAGGCACTCCCCGCTGTCCACACCCTCCAGCCCCCGGTGGTCACCAGTTGATGGACGTTTGGCTATTGTGAATAATGCTGCAATAAGCACTCTTATAAAATACATTTTTATTGATTTCAGAGAGG
>NW_006283137.1:358811-363306 GCF_000327345.1 Myotis davidii
TCGATGTTTCTAACTCTCTATCCCTCTCCCTTCCCCTCTGTAAAAAATCAATAAAATATATATTTTTAAAAAGATACAAGTACCATGCTAATAAGGTACAGTCTTTTAAAAAGAAAAGAAAGACTCATGCACACGCCCCATGGGGATCGAGCCCACAACCCGGGCGTGTGCCCCGATCAGGAATCAAACCCTGACCTCCTGGTTCAACCACTGAGCCACGCTGGCCAAGTACTTATGTTCATGTTTGTGTGGCGTACAGCCTTTTAAACTATGTATGTCTATCACTGCAGTAAAAACAAATGTTAAAATCGTTTCTCCTTTTCTCTCTGAATCCCAGCTATTCTGTGAAGCCCAGCTCCGGAGCCCCATGGCTCTCCAGCCGCGCCCACCACGCTCCTGTGTGGGAACAAGCAGCCGTACTGCCGGTTTACGAGTTTCACCTCTGAACACTTTACGACCTGTGAACTGAGACTCATGCTCCAGGGTGACAGCGCCCGTGAACCCGCTTGCTGTGCGCCCAGGTAATCACAGAGTAACCACGTAGGTGTGCCACCTGCTCCGCATAAACCCCCGTCATCCCACCGCGTGACCATCCTGGGTCACGAGGGAAACGTCTGAAGATCAAACAGGTCTACGCGGCTTGTAGGCGGCAGCAGCGACGGCGATCAGGCAAGTTCAGTCTTGAAGCGGATTACAGGAGAGCACCAGTCCAGCGCTCGTTGTCAGTTGAATTCCTGTGGCCAGAATTTGGGGAACACAACATTCCCGTGTGGGGGTGCACGAGCCCCTGGGTTGTGTGTGCCACTAAACCAAGGACAGGAGGCGTTAGGTTCCACCTCACTGGCAGGAGAGGCGGCACCTGCAGTGACAGCGCGTCACCAAGGCCGTTCTGGGCAGGGAGCGCGGGGCATGGCCGAGGACGCCCGCCTCCCCTCGGATGCACAGGCCCCCCCCCCCCGCTTCCTTCCCTCCTCTGCTCACGAAGTGCACGTCACCCCTTTATCTGTGAAACCACAAGACCAGCCTTACGCCATCGGCATCCACCCATCCTTGTCTGCTGACCGAGAGCACACTGCGGGCGGAAGCCAGCACGTGACAGAGCTGGCAGGAGACACCCTGGCCCGCTGTCGGGGGAGGGGCGGCCCAGGGGGCAGAGGAAGACCACAGCCCCAGCAGCATCTCAATACGGTCGCTCCTGACCCCCAGCTGCTGTGAAGTCTAAGCTCCGTGTCTTAGGAGGCAGGTGGTCTCGGGCCAGAACAAGTGGGAAACGCTAACTGTTTCCGGAAGGGCGTGCCCTCAGCGTCTCTTCAAGGTCCGACCTCTGTTTAAGGCACCGATTCGTCTGACACCGAGCTCACACCTCAACAAAGCTACCGACACACGAGCCTTCCCCGTGGGCACATCTCAGGCTTCCTTCCGGCACCGGGGCCATTTGAAACAGCCTGGTCCCCAACAGGAAGCACAGAAATGTGGCACCAGCAGGGGGAGGTGGCACTGGGCAGGGGCCTTGGGCGCCTGCTTATGGCAGGCGAGCTGCTCCGACAAGGCAGGTGCCGCCACTCGCACTGTTCAGAAGCGCCTCCGGGGCTGACCTGGGCCACCAGGAAATGGCGGTGAGCAGGCAAATTCACAAACGGACCCACAACCACCAGGACCGGCCCATGAAGCTGGGGGACCTGGGAGGACAGGCGGTACTTAAGCTATTGGTTATATGGAATGAGAACCCCAAATGTGGAAAAGATCCCGTTACGGGGACCAAGCAGAGACACCTGACCTACTTTTCAAGTCTGCAACCTGTTCCCGCTGCTTGTGGTCAGGGACCCTCTGTCCGCCTGTCCCCAATTACAGAGCCGACCCCGCCCTCCACTCCGGTGATCACAAGGGGGCAGGGACAGAGGAGCTGCCGGTATGGTTCTCCCACTGCGCCATGTCCACAGGCACTGCCTTCGGGGCAGCGGAGGAGGAGCATGTCGCCCCTTGCTCTCTGGCTTCAGCTGTGAGCACAGACAGGCGGAGAGCCCTCAGGAGCAGGTGACGGTCTGCACCCCGACACGTAAATGCACGATGCCACACAGGCGCGTGCAGTCACGGGACGCGGCCTGGGAAATGCCTAATTAGACACAGTGGCAGGTCATCCGGACCGGGAACTTCCTGTTTGTTTAGCACAAGGTAGTCCTGTGTGACCGTGGCTGGGAAACAAGACCTCCGAGGTCACACTGCGAGTGGGCGCAGGGGGCACCGAGTCCTCCCCGAAATCGCGCTTCCTTTCCGGAAGCCTCCGGAGCGTCCACGAGGGAGCCGGGGACTCCTTGCCCCTCCCCACCCCACAGGCCGCAGCCGGTAAACGCCTCAGGGGCCTGCTGCCAACGTGGTCATCAGCGGGAATCTGGCTGAGATAAACATTCAATTGAGCAGCACCGACAATTAAGACAGCACAGCACACAGTGAGGACTAAGAGGACTAACGGGACATTTGCCTCCCGATCATGACAAGACCACGGTTCCCGCTGGGAGTCCAGCGAAGTGGCTGTGAACCCGCCTAGACTGGGCCGCCTGCGGACGGCCATCCCGGGCGCGGGGATCAATCACTGCAATCAGCCCCTCTTCGCAGAGCAGCCTCGGCCTCGGCTCCGGCTCCGGCCCCGGCCCCGGTCAATAGGAGGCCCCAGCCCTTCAGGAAGCTCTGGCGGTGCCGCTTCGGCAGCACGTGCGCTGAGATGGGAACGACCCGGAGACGAGCGAGGCCCCTGTGCACGGATGACAGGCAAATCCCGGAAGCGTTCCGTGTTAAAAAAAGAAAACAAAAGCAGCAGCTTCCCCGCGTGGCGTGGCACGGCGTGGTGGCAAGAGCTCGGTGAGGGCAGAGGCCCCGCCCGCCGGCCACAGGAGGGACCGAGGGGCCGTCCTGGCTCAGCCGTAGTGCTCGTCTCGCAGATGCCCCGGGCAAAAGCCACGAACTGCCCAGAGAAGCTGGTCTAGACAGAGACGCACGCGAGGCTGGTGGAACTTTCCGGAAGGCCACCGCCCCGGCTCTGGTTTCTGCAGTTCTCTTGGGTGGATGTGCCCACCCCAATTTTAAGATGACACACAATTGTGGGGTTTTATTTACTGCAAGAATGGAAAAAAAATTTTTTTCATTTAGTTTGTGACTGTTTCAAGTTTTATGTCACTTTTTTCCCCAGTAAATATAGATTTTTTTTTATTGGTGCAAAATGATATTAATACCATTCTTCAACCCAGACCGTACCCTTTTATGTAATGATGTTTACTTTGAATTTATATTAGTTCACACAAACACTCCATCCATGCTTTTGTTCCGGCCTCCGGTCCAGTTTAAGAACCCATTGTGGCCCTCGAGTCAGAAAGTTTGCCCACCCCTGCTTTAACCAATTTGGATATTATACTATGTTAAGTAAAAGCTTTTCTAAGAGTTATTTTAAAAGCTACAGGCCTCTTACACACCATTCCTTATCACCTCTATCACATTTTACATAGAATAATGAAACACTTTTATCGATAGAACTGATAAGAGTTATAGAACTCTCTGGAAGGCATTTAGCAGCACACACCAAGGCTAGAAACCAGAAGCTGAACTCACGGACCCAGGACGCCCCTCACAGGAGTCCAGGGTGAGGAAAGAATCGGAAATGTGTGCCAAGTATTACCAACAGCGACAGGGCTGCTTCCGGAACCAAGTGGAAACCTCTGACCATTAAGGAGGCGCCTGCACTGGGCTTCCTGTGGCAGAGACAGGGGTCACATGCAGCCTGCGCTCCCAGGGTGGGGTCGGCTGGTCTGCTGCTGGACAGGTGCCAGGCCCAGGCCCCCACTCCTCAGCTGCGGACCAAACCCCTTCAAGGGTGGCCATCGTCTGGGCCCATCTTGTCACCTGTGGGACTGGTCGGGGAAGGGCGCTCCCAGCTGAGGCCCCGCGTCCAGCTCTGACCCCGCGCCCTGCTGCCTGCTCCGGCCCCTCCTGTGACAGGGTGGGCGCCTTCCCCGCCAGATGCCGCTAACAAACTGCTCCTGTACACACTGCAATGGCAAAGAGAAATGTGTGTTTAAAAAACCTACAAAGTGTTCCCCAAAACGACGGGGACTATCTCTTAAGCTTATTCTAAATCCTGAAATGGGAAATAAAGTTTTTCATCAATTCGTTACTCTTATAATATCCCAAAAGGACGGAAGGCAGGGAACACAGAGGAAGATGCAGAGAAAAAAGCCAGAGAGGAAACCGCACCCGAACGTCCTGGTGGTGGCTCCTGGGCCCTCCCTCTACTTTGCATGTGACTGAAGTTTGCATAACGTTCTGGTTCTCTGAACTGAGGGAAGAGGGTGTGCACGCCGCCCCAGCACCCCCAGCACGCGGCCTCAGGCTGCCCCATTCCCAGGCATCACCATCAGCCCCCAGGACAGACAGAAGCCACTCAGAGGACACCTCTGGCGAGTGGGAAGGGGCACATTTCCATCAATAAAGAAATCCATTGTTTAGT
>NW_006283137.1:363381-366762 GCF_000327345.1 Myotis davidii
CGAGGGAAGTGCCTTCCGAAAGGAACAAACACACGTACAGACACGGAAGCCGAGTGGGGAGGGAGATAAACTTGGTAGCTGTAAAGGGAGTTAAAAACACACACAAAACCCAGCGTGGTTCTTTTTTGCTTCTTTGGTCGGCTGAGCCTCTTCTACAAACCTCTGCTTCAAGGCTCACACCAGCCCTGGGAGTTGTGAATGGCCTCCAGCAAACCACATCAACCAGACGTGGCAGCCGAGAGAGGCGAGGAACACTCAGCCCCCTCCTCCCACCCGGGACCCTCACATCCTCACCCCTCATTTCACTCAACCCACACAGGAAATGAAGGGAACCACTGGCCGGGCCCACAGGCCAGGGCCGGGCGCGACCCGGGAGAGCAGTGTGGGGCTCCTGAGCCAGTCTTCCACTCGGGGCCTCTCCACTGCAGGAGCTCTGAGGTGTGTGCACCGCATGTACGTGCACCCACTCATTCATTCATTCATTCTTGGGTGCTACCCCACAGGACCTCCTTCATAAGGTATGGTTCCAACAGGGCCCCAGAATATAGAGCTTTTTAAAAACTCAGTAGAAACTGCTTTCTCAAAAACCTCACCCAGGCTGCAGCCGGGTCGGTCAGTTGGTTGGCGCGTCATCCCGGACGCCAGCAAGGCTGTAGGTTCCTTTCCCGGCCAGCGCCATATCGAGGTTGTGGGCTCAGTCTCTCGTCGGGTATGTACAGGAGGCAACCGATAGATGTTTCTTTCTCACATAGATGTTTCTCTCACACACACTCACACACACACACACACACACGTATTTAGGAAGAAAAGGATGGAGCCGTGACCTCCTGGTGCATAGGTCGATGCTCAACCACTGAGCCATGCTGGCCGGACCCAGGTGAGGATTAAAAACAAACCTCACCCAGGTGTCTGCAGCTCCGTCAGGGCTGGGGGCCCCGGCTGACTGGCTGACAGACTTGCGACAGGAGCTCAGCAAACCACTGCGCTCGGTCCATCAGCCAGGACTTGGCTCCTCCGCGGACAAAGGCCCCCCGGCCCGGGCCTCACGGTCCCTTCAGGAACGTGCGTGGGAAGAGCCCTCCTTTTAACACTGTTTCAACGCTGGTCTCCCAGCCCAAGAGCTCTGAGGGCTTTCACTGAACAGGGAATGCACTGGCACTTTGGCAAACACAAACCCACTACCACAGGTCTGAAGGTTTTTAAACAGAAGTAAAACGTAATTCTACACAGTTGGGTAGCTTGGTTGGTTAGAGTGCCATCCCAATATGCCAAGGTGTGGGTTTGATTCCTGGTCAGGACACACACAAGATTCAACCGATGAATGCATGAATAAGTAGAACAAATTGATGTTTACCTCTCTCCTTCCTTCAAAATTCAATAATCTTTTTAAAAAGTAATTCTACACAGATATCAAATGTCTGATGACATCACTTCTTGGAATCAACATTCACCCTAAACATCACCATCACACAGCCACCATTAGCATTTTTACCAACTGTCAAGAACTGCCTCTGCTCTCTGCGTCATTCTCACTCCTGTGAATCCAGCCGGTGCCCTGCCCTCTCCCCTCCCCTACCCAAGCCCTCTTCCTTCCCCTTCCCCATGCCCTCTCCCCTCCCCTTCCCCATGCCCTCTCCCCTCCTCCCCATGCCCTCTCCCCTCCTCCCCATGCCCTCTCCCCTCCTCCCCATGCCCTCTCCCCTCCTCCCCATGCCCTCTCCCCTCCTCCCCATGCCCTCTCCCCTCCTCCCCATGCCCTCTCCCCTCCTCCCCATGCCCTCTCCCCTCCTCCCCATGCCCTCTCCCCTCCTCCCCATGCCCTCTCCCCTCCTCCCCATGCCCTCTCCCCTCCTCCCCATGCCCTCTCCCCTCCTCCCCATGCCCTCTCCCCTCCTCCCCATGCCCTCTCCCCTCCTCCCCATGCCCTCTCCCCTCCTCCCCATGCCCTCTCCCCTCCTCCCCATGCCCTCTCCCCTCCTCCCCATGCCCTCTCCCCTCCTCCCCATGCCCTCTCCCCTCCTCCCCATGCCCTCTCCCCTCCTCCCCATGCCCTCTCCCCTCCTCCCCATGCCCTCTCCCCTCCTCCCCATGCCCTCTCCCCTCCTCCCCATGCCCTCTCCCCTCCTCCCCATGCCCTCTCCCCTCCTCCCCATGCCCTCTCCCCTCCTCCCCATGCCCTCTCCCCTCCTCCCCATGCCCTCTCCCCTCCTCCCCATGCCCTCTCCCCTCCTCCCCATGCCCTCTCCCCTCCTCCCCATGCCCTCTCCCCTCCTCCCCATGCCCTCTCCCCTCCTCCCCATGCCCTCTCCCCTCCTCCCCATGCCCTCTCCCCTCCTCCCCATGCCCTCTCCCCTCCTCCCCATGCCCTCTCCCCTCCTCCCCATGCCCTCTCCCCTCCTCCCCATGCCCTCTCCCCTCCTCCCCATGCCCTCTTCCTTCCCCTTCCCCATGCCCTCTCCCCTCCCCTTCCCCATGCCCTCTCCCCTCCCCCTCCCCATGCCCTCTCCCCTCCCCTTCCCATGCCCTCTCCCCTCCCCTCCCCATGTCCTCTCCCAGGCCATGGATGAGTTTTGGTTTCAGTGTTTGATTTGAATTCTTATAAAGGTTATAGAGGTTTTTCTTCAAACAAAGAATGTCGGTTGATAAAATACAGATGTCTTTAATAAGCAGGATTTATGAGCAACCTGCTTTTTCACTCGGTATCCAATGGCCTCGTCACGCCGGTAAGGCAGACAGGGCCTCACATCTGAGACGTGTACACATCCGAGCCCGAGCCACAGCCGCCCTCGGCGCCGTCCCCGCTCACAGGGGCGAGGCTACGGCGCACACCTCACTTCCCAGCCTTTTGAGCCCAAAGGGACCTGGTTCTGGTGCCCTCCAGGCTGGGTCTCTGGTGCAGCCACGCCGGGCCTGTGCGCTCCAGAGGCCTGGAGGCGGGTGAAGTGTAACTTATTTTTGTGAGAAATCAACTGACCTTGGGGAGAACACAGGACTGCAGTCGCTGCACCCCCCGAGCCCTTTTAACTCCCCTTTCAAAATCCAGAGTGACTTTTAACTGTGCTTTCTACCCACTGATTCTACTGTAAGGGTGTGTTATGATTGTTTAAAGTAAAAGTTTTAATTCCTTGTTAGAATGCTATATATACACATATTTATGTGTTTAAGGAAATGGGAGAGTACAACGGTATCAGAAAAAGGCAAGAATGCAGTCAAAAATCTGGTTTTGTAGCTCTGAAATCTATTCAGGGTGAAAATTGAGCCAAATGAGGATTTCACAGGAAACTGGCGGAGGACCGGCACCCGCCCGCTTCCATCACGTGACGGGGACGCGAGGCAGCTGTCTGGGAAAATCATCACCGATCCTGCTAGCCTGTCCCTCCC